>NC_069499.1:557700482-557830482 GCF_027579735.1 Bombina bombina | reverse complement strand
ACCCAAGTCAGAAAATATGTTTAAAATATGTGGTAATTCTTTCAGAACACAAGTTTAGTAACTCCGAGTTGGAGGTTCTGAGTATGGGTTTAAATTTTTCCCCTACTACACATTTTAATTTGTTTGATACCATTTTGGATATAAATAGCTTTGTCAGAAAGTTGGTATTAAAAAAACACTTTTTTATGGATAATGAATTTGAGAGTAAAGGTGATAGAATAGAAGTGGCAAATAATGAGGAGGCCACATTGAGTACCCCTCTAGATTTCAATGACCACTGTGCCATTAATGAACTAGTTGGTCTTATACAAGAAGGTGAAAGTGAGAGTGATTCACATAAAATAAGATGTCCCCAACTGACTGGAACCAGCAAAAGCACTTTCTATCCATTGTATGCAAGAGGTAAAAATATTGATGTGTTTCAGAGAACAGTTGAAAATAAATTGAAATCCCTTGCACAAAGGATAGAAAATGATACAAAAAATGATCCTTCTATCAGATCTAAAAATAATTTGAATGGTAATCAATATAAAGCTTTAAAATCCCTCCAGACTAATGACAACATTGTCATAAAATTATCTGATAAAGGCGGCAATGTCGTCATGGATAGGGAGTATTATCTATTTGAGGCAAAACGACAATTGAGAGACACAGAGGTGTATGGAAAATTAGACTCTAATCCAACAGCGAAGTTTAGGCTTAAATTGGAGAAAATTTTACATCAGGGCCAATTGATAGGAGTAATAGCAGAAAGAAAAATGGAACCATTTTTTATTTTGAATCCTAATGTGCCCATTTTTTATTTTCTGCCTAAACTGCATAAGAATGCAACACATCCCCCGGGTAGACCTATCATTTCTGGAGTGGGCTCCCAGGTTCATCACAGTAGATGTGGCCTCACTATATACCTCCATCCCACACCAGGCAGGTCTAAGGTCAATTTCTAATATTTTAGACAGAATGTTTGGTTTTTCTGAGGACCTTAAACATTTCATAATTTTGAGTTTGGAGTTTTTATTAACTCATAATTATTTCTTGTTTCAGGGGTCTTACTATCTGCAGAGATGTGGAACAGCTATGGGGGCGAAGTTCGCCCCCTCCTATGCCAATCTCTATATGGGATGGTGGGAGCTGCTCCACGTCTATGCAGATAGTAATCCCTTCAAGGAACATATAATTTACTTTGGTCGTTATATTGATGACCTGCTTCTGGTGTGGGATGGAGATGAGGTGTCAGCATCTAACTTCATTCAATATTTGAATTGCAATGATTACAATTTAAGCTTCGTTGGATGTCAGAACCCTACGAGGATTGAATTTTTGGATATTGTGGTATCGGTTGAGAGTGACAAAATTGTGACAGATTTATACAGAAAACCCACAAGTGGCAACACTATTCTAAATTATAGATCCTGTCACCCTCGACATGTACTAAAAGCCATTCCAAAGGGTCAATTTATTAGAGCAAGGAGAATTTGCTCTAGTGAAACCTTATACAAAAAACAAAGTGAGGATCTGTGTAAGAGACTTCATGATAGGGGTTACAGTAACCAGTTATTAACAGAAACTAAACAAATTGTGGACTGTATGCCACGTGAGTCCCTATTACAATATAAGAAGGGAAGTGATAGATCCCCACACAAACACAGTATGTCTAATAAAGTGGTGTTCAGTACCCCTTACAGTAAGGAGTACAAAAAGATTTGTGATATTGTACGAGAAAGCCTACCAATTTTACAAACTGACCCTGTTCTGGAAAAAGTGGTTTCTAGTGGAATAAAATATGTGTCCAGAAAGGCAAACAGTATCCAAAACTATGTATCCCCTTCTTTTTTACCAGAAATCAAAAAAGGTACTTGGTTACCAACAAGATTTGGTTGCTTTAAATGCAGAGGCACTAGGTGCATTACTTGTGATCACATTACTGAAGGGAATACTTTTCAATCAAACAGTACTGGAAAACAATACACGATTAGGTATAACCTTAACTGTAATTCCACACACATAGTGTACCTCATGACATGTAAAGGCTGCCAAATACAATACCTAGGAAAAAACGAAAAGAAGGTTGAGAGATAGGGTATTAGAGCATATAAGGGATATAAATGATCCAGATATATTCACCTCAGTGGCATCACATTTCAAGTTTGAACACCAGGGAGATTCCTCCCTAGCCTTTTTCCAGGCAGTGGACCATGTACCCTTCTCAAAAAGGGGGAGGATAGGGAATATCAGCTCAGTAAGAAAGAGGTCAGGTGGATCTTTAATGTAAATTCCAGGATCCCATTTGGTTTAAATATTGAATCAGATATCAATTTGTTTGTGTAATTACATACTTTTGCTTTATATTTGATAACCTGTGCAAATCATTAATAATGTTCTTTGCTATTTCAATATATTGTAGTCATTATAGGGGTATTTTCCTTTTTATATATGAATTATTAACCCTTAATGGTATAGTGTCCACATGTTACTAAAATCTGTAAATTCAAATTGTGTATTTTTACTGTAATGCACTTTAAAAAGCATTGTATTCCTGTACTCATTCTGTCTGTTCATGCAGCATATATAGTTTGAAGGGTTAAAAATTGCATCAAGCAGTTAACATTACACTGATGGCTAATTAACCTAATTAACCCTCTATATAGGCTTACAGAACAGCATTTGTTTTAAGCAGTGAGCAAGTGAGGCAGCCCCTCACGAAACGCGTATGTCCTTTGCTGATCAGTAACCATCCGGACCAGCTCCGTTTGGTGCATTTTTTCTGCATGCCCGCTTTTTGTTTTTAAGCCTTGACTGTACCTGAAAATAATAAACCTTTTCTGCATCTTACCTAAACCGCTCTCTTGGATTCATTTGCGGATGGTTAGCCGGTTTCCTTTCTGCTTAAGGGTCGCTGAAGAAAGCCATTTGCCTGATAGCCTGAGGGTAAGCACCGCTCTTTTTGTTCATATTTTACCCGCAAAATACCCCTTATAGCTTGAACATAATTGTTAACTCTCCACTCGTAATCTGGCCCAAAGCTCACTTCCCCCATGAGGAGGCAAACAGAAGCCATTTCATCAGTCTATATCTACATACTCCAAGAGGTGGATGGTATATTTGAGTATCTTGGGAGGAAACAACCGGATGTGAGCTAATCTGTGAGAATCTGTGAGAATCCTTTTGTCATCAGGCCACCAGAGAGAACTATGAAAAAATTAAACATTTTTTTTATCTACTGGAAGAGATCTTCCACCCTTACTGGGGGTGGGGGGGGTCATTATTTCTAAACTTTCTATACTTTTGTATAAACAGTATTTAAGTATTGAAATTTCATCATAGGTGGGAAAAGAGCAGACAGCTATTTCAAATTAAAACACTTGAATACACTCCAGTAGGTAAAATGGACCATTGTACACTTTCCCTTTAATATACAATGGTCTAGATTCAATAATGGTATTTTTGAAAGTGCAGTATTTTGTGATGTGATTACAATAAAATACCTATTTAGAGGTTGTGAAATTAATGGTATTTGTTCAACTGGAAAAAACATTGTTTAATCCATAGGAGCTGGTTCAGTATGGGTATGTGTGTATGAGGAGTAATGTATATGTATTATACTGTAAAATGCTCCTTATACATTTTTTCAAAGTTTGTTTTGGCATGTTTTTGGTTTAGAAACAAGATTAACAGTACAGGATATTAATTTCCAGCATACAAATATGGCTGTGTCTTTTTATGGTCACTATAGTGCGCACTGAAACATGTTTTATAAAAATGCGCCATTTCTAACAATATTAATGAGCTAATTAATTAGTTATTCATTTACAACCCTACTCTAAAACCCACCCAATCCCCCCTTACAAAAACCTAACACTAACCCCTTGAAGATCACCCTACCTTGAGAAGTCTTCACCCAACCGGGCCAAAGTCCTCAACAAAGCCAGCAGAAGTGGTCCTCTAGACAGGCAGAAGTGGTCCTCCAGACAGGCAGAAGTGGTCCTCCAGACAGGCAGAAGTCTTCATCCATACGGCATCTTCTATCTTCATCCATCCGGCGTGGAGCGGCTCCATCTTCAAGACATCCGATGCAGAGCATCCTCTTCTGTCCACAGCCGACAACTGAATGAAGGTTCCTTTAAATGATGTCATCCAAGATGGCATCCCTTCAATTCCGATTGGCTGATGGAATTCTATCAGCCAATCGGAATTAAGGTAGAAAAAATCCTATTGGCTAATGCAATCAGACAATAGGATTGAACTGGCATTCTATTGCCTGATTGGAACAACCAATAGAATGCCAGCTCAATCCTATTGACTGATTGGATCAGCCAATAGGATTGAAGTTCAATCCTATTGGCTGATTGCATCAGCCAATAGGATTTTTTCTACCTTCATTCCGATTGGCTGATAGAATTCTATCATCCAATCGGAATTGAAGGGATGCCATCTTGGATGACGTCATTTAAAGGAACCTTTATTCAGTCGTCGGCTGTGGACAGAAGAGGATGCTCCGCGTCGGATGTCTTGAAGATGGACCTGCTCCGTGCTGGATGGATGAAGATAGTAGATGCCGTCTGGATGAAGACTTCTACCCGTCTGGAGGACCACTTCTGCCCAGTTGGATGAAGACTTCCGCCCGTCTGGAGGACCACTTCTGCCCAGCTGGGTGAAGACGTCTCCTGGTAAGGTGATCTTCAAGGGGTTAGTGTTAGGTTTTTTAAGGGGGGATTGGGTGGGTTTTAGAGTAGGGTTGGTTGTGTGGGTGGTGGGTTTTAATGTTGGGGGGGATTTGTAATTGTTTTTTCAGGTAAAAGAGCTGATTACTTTGGGGCAATGCCATGCAAAAGGCCCTTTTAAGGGCTATTTGTAATTTAGTGTAGGGTAGGGCTATTTTTTATTTTGGGGGCCTTTTTTATTTTGTTAGGGGGATTAGATTAGGTGTAATTAGTTTAAAAATCTTGTAATTTATTTATTATTTTCTGTAATTTAGTGTTTGTTTGTTTTTGTACTTTAGCTAATTTTATTTAATTGTATTTAGTTTAGGGAATTTATTTAATTATAGTGTAGTGTTAGGTGTAATTGTAACTTAGATTTAACTAGGAAGTTATTAAATAGTTAATAACTATTTAATAACTATTGTACCTAGTTAAAATAAATACAAAGTTGCCTGTAAAATAAAAATAAACCCTAAGCTAGCTACAATGTAACTATTAGTTAGGTAATTGGAGGTATTTTATTTAATTAATTTATTGATAGTGTAGTGTTAGGTTTAATTGTAACTTAGGTTAGGATTTATTTTACAGGTAATTTTGTAATTATTTTAACTAGGTAACTATTAAATAGTTATTAACTATTTAATAACTATTGTACCTAGTTAAAATAAATACAAAGTTGCCTGTAAAATAAAAATAAACCCTAAGCTAGCTACAATGTAACTATTAGTTATATTGTAGCTATCTTAGGGTTTATTTTATAGGTAAGTATTTAGTTTTAAATAGGAATTATTTATTTAATGATAGTAATATTTATTTAGATTTATTTAAATTATATTTAAGTTAGGGGGTGTTAGGGTTAGGGTTAGACTTAGGTTTAGGGGTTAATAAATTTAATATAGTGGCGGCGACGTTGGGGGCGGCAGATTAGGGGTTAATAAATGTAGGTAGGTGGCGGCGGTGTCGGGGCGGCAGATTAGGGGTTAATAAGTATAATGTAGGTGGCGGCGGTGTAGGGGGGCAGATTAGGGATTAATAAGTATAATGTAGGTGGTGGCGGTGTAGGGGGGGCAGATTACTGGTGTTTAGACTCGGGGTACATGTTAGGGTGTTAGGTGTAAACGTTCCCGTAGGAATCAATGGGATATCGGGCAGCAGCGAACATAAGCTTTCGCTGCTTTCAGACTCCCATTGATTCCTATGGCATCCACCGCCTCCAGGGCGGTGGATTGAAAACCAGGTACGCTGGGCCAGAATAGTGCCGAGCGTACCTGGTAGATATTTGATAACTAACAAAAGTAGTCAGATTGTGCCGAATTTGCATTCGGAACATCTGTAGTGATGTAAGCATCGATCTGTGTCGGACTGAGTCCGGCGGATCGTATGTTACGTCACAAAATTCTACTTTTGCCGGTCTATAGGGTTTGATAACTAAGGGGAATCAGGCTCGCCACAAATACGCTACGGAATTCCAGCGTAATGCTCTAGTGGGAAAACTTTACTTTCAATTTGTAATTTAAGTGCACAGATGCTTGCGATATACTTGTAGTATCCGTTTCACACTAGTGCAATGTCCTGCAAAATATTACTCCATTTGTAATCTAGACCTAAATATTAAAATACTTGCAGATATTAACAACACATGGAATATTAGTCACTTCTCAATTTTTACATGAGGATGCATATAAGAAATTACATGCATTTTCTCTTTATATGCAAAGTTAATTTACTAATTGAATTGCTGGTGTTTAGATTTTGTAAAATACTATAATGAGTGTAAAATACAGGAGTGACTTCTTTTCATCATTTTAGTTGAGAAAAAACGACATATACACTTTGAGAGTATAACACAAAATTCAAAGCAAGCAATAGTTCTTAAAGGTCTTCCACCATCACTCCCATCTACAATACATAAAACCATCCTACCAAGACAGGACTGCAACCCATAGTTGAACTGTTACACATTGTCACAATTTAACGTGAGCAGACATACTTTGTACAGAACTCACTGGATAACAATGTTATCAAGCTTCTGGGCAAAGGTTGCAGAGAGCAGAGATAAGCTTGCAATTTTTATAATGCAAACACTTTCAGTACATTATCAAATTGAAAATAAATTTTCCTCTATGATTATTCTCAGTAGCTATGTATCTTTGACCATAAGTTCTTAGGGCCAATACTGCTTTAGCACAGGTGTTTTATACAGATTTCATAATATGACTAGTTTGAATGTATCAAAACAATCTGACTTTTTTATAAAACAACAACCATTTGAAATCCAAAAAAAAACCATGCTATTGTTTTTCTCCTGCCCAATATTTTTTTACTATTGTTAAAACATAGTGATTGAGCATAACATTTTTTTTTAATTAATACGAATCTGATACAATTATCTAGGCATGCACTGAATTCTGCGTATTCTTTCAATGCCTTCCCTGAAGAATTTCTACAATTATTTACTCACCTAAATACAGTGTGATGAACGTTCAAAGAAATTAGCTCCAGTGAAGTGACATTTTGATTTGGAACATTAGATCAGACTAAATACTGCAGAAAATAATTGTTTGGATTAAAATAAGAAAACAAAATATTTATATATTCTTAAATAATCTATAATAGTTATATTTTAGAGTGTAATTTTATTCCACAGAGTACATGATCACGGAAGTAAATTACATTTATACAGAGTTACAACCCACATATTAGAGTACACAACACAAACTGATATAAGAAAAGGAGTCTGCTCAAAAGACTTTACAAATTATCAGGGGTGAATGAGAAGAAAGGTGTAGGGGTTGTTTAACTAAACTTATACAAAGTTACAGCAACAGGGAGAAAAGACAACTGTAAGTTTTCTCTGAATAGGTACTTTTTGAAAGAGCGAGCTTGAAGTGTTGAACTTTATGAGACAAAGATAAATACCCAGGCTGGGCCTGCATTGGTTGCAGTTAGGATTCATTCTGCTAGGTGGGCTTGGGTTGTTGTGGTTAGGGTTAACTTGTGTTGAGAAACATTGACGATCACCATTAGAGTTAACATTTTGTTGGGGGGTTGATGGGTACAGTTAGAGTTAACTTGCATAGTTAGGGAAAGGTGTGGTGATGGGGCATATTTAGGCTTGACTTGCAGTGGGGGAAGCTGGTTAGAGTTAATAGGGTTAAGTACAGAGGCCATGGTTACTTTTTTAAATGCTGTTATGTTTCTGCTTGTTATAGAGCTACAAATATTATGTGACTTGAGCCAGAAACCCCCTTGTAACTGGTCACAGAGAATACCTGGCAGGCACCATTAGTATATATTGTGTTTAGAGGTAAAGTGTGCTGGTTCTGTAAATGAATAAAGTATGACCCACACACTAAAATTAAACTGCTATGAAAAAATTATTATTGCTACTTTTTTTTATAGAAGGTATGACTTGCATACAATCTATGTCATATTTAAGTTCATGTATGTTAGTGAAAGAATTTTACATTTATTATGGTGACAAGTGGGGTGGCAGTTCAAGCACTGAAGCGAGATATATGGCTGATTCTGATCATTGAGCAAGACAAATGAGTCTAAAAGAGGGTAGATCAGAGTAGGGATAGACTGCTGTTGGGGAAAATATTAAGTAGCAGTAGGCAATGTTAAACAAGATAAGTGAGGGGTTGTTCACAATCTGCACATTATCTGCTGTTATTCTGTCTGAAAAGGCCAATTTTTATTTAAACGCAAACACAATGGTGCATTTTCTACTATTTCCTGAATCTGTAATTGTGTTTTTGGCTCACAGAAAAGCCCTTTTCACAATCCATTTTTAAGAGATTGTTTTTGCCTTTTCAAATTCAGCACCTCAAGGCACTTGATAAAGCCCCAAAATGACATTTTGGACATCTTTGAAAGTATTCTAAAACTATTTGGTGTCATGCTCAACGGAGCAGGGTCAGGGGTTTGGAGCTCAGGAGTAGAGGTGTCTGACTTAGATGTTTCCAGAGAGCAAAAAGGAGCCAGTGAAACATGCTTTTCTGATCTGCTTCCCTTTTTAGGCATAATTAAGCTGAATACAGATACTTTATTAAGGGAAATAAATGGTACGCCAGTAGATTGGTAAAGATACACTGGACTAAAAAATAGAACTTGGAGACTGTAACAAAATACAGGACAATAGTCTCTGGCAAGTCTGTGGCTGGCACCTCTGAAGCACACACTGGACCAAGTCTGGAGTAATGCCCTCTTTAGGGCAGAGGACTGTAGTGCCAATTCTAGGGCTGAAGACTGGATAAACAGGTACTGCTGTAACAGGCTGGATACTGGATACATAGGTACTTCTGTGACAGGATGGAGACTCAGAATACACTGGTACTGCTGTGACAGGCTACAGACACAGGATAAACAGGTACTGCTGTAACAGGCTGGATACTGGATACATAGGTACTTCTGTGACAGGATGGAGACACAGGATACACTGATACTGCTGTGACAGGCTGGAGATACAGGCTACACAGGTACTGCTGTGACAGACTGGAGACTGAATACACATTTACTGCTGTGACAGGCTGGAAAAAAGGATACACTGAAACTGCTGTGACAGACTGTAGACTGGATACACAGGTACTGCTCTGTCAGACTGGATACATAGGTACTGCTGTGACAGGCTAAAGAGACAGGATAAACAGGGACTGCTGTGACAAACTGGAGACTGGATAGACAGGTACTGCTGTGACAGGCTGAAGACAGGATACACAAGTATTGCTGTGACAGAACGGAGACTGGAAGCACGAGAATAGTCAGAAGACAAGACACTGGTCTGAATACTAGGAAAGCTGTATGAGCTTTCATAAAAAATGAAACAACAACAAATAGTGTGGCTATACACTCACACTAACATTAGGGGGTGAACACAAAAATAATGCAATAGATAGCAAGTCCAATGACAACAAGGGGTATATAAAAAATCCTCTCAGGACCCCCCAAGTATGTGATAGTTACAATATAGTCCAAATACACACGAAGGCTTGAGCCTTTTTTGGTTTCCTGATTTTACTGATAGACACGTGGCACATCTTCTGTTATTTATATATGATCTTTCATCAAGTTCAGGGAAAATCCAGGAGAATGGTCAATCAGCAAGCCAGGAAATCTCCAACACGCCAGGAATTCAGGAAGCAGAACAGAGGCACAAACAATGAGAAGAACCACATTGTCAGGGCAGGGAGTGGTCTGAGAGGCAGCCTTTTATAGTAATGCTCATTAGGTAATTGCTTGCAACTGGCAGGCAGGTGAAGCTAAAGAGTACAGCCAGTGCAGGCAGCAGGTCTCCAAGAAAATCAGCCCAAATCAGATCCCTCAAATGGCTCAAAAGACAGAGCAAAAGGCTGCAAGCTAGGAGTTCCAGGTTCAATCCTGGATATGGGCGTGATATTTGGAATCATTCATTATATTAAATATGGGAAAGACACTCTAAAATGGCCACAAAACAGCATACAAGGTATTTATTTATTACATCTATTCTTTTATAACCATGCTTTAAAACATGATTGTGCAATTGCGAGTTCAAAAGGAACCTATTGCAATCAGATTTAATCCTTACTACTGCTAAATCATCTAAACCAAGGTTGGTGAGTACAGCACAGTAGTGTAGACAGGGTGTTCGTGTAGACAGAGGACACTGCGAAGTCCCCAAAGACATGTATAATAGAAAGTAGTCCATAGCACTCCAAAAGTATCTTTCAGCTATTTTCCACTAATAAATTGCTGAAAGATACTTTTGGAGTGCTGTGGACTACTTTCTATTATACTGCTAAACCATCTGGTAATGGTATATAGGTGTGATGGGCATACTAGTCATGTTTGCTGAATATAACTTTATATATAAAAGTTGCTGTTCTTTAAAAATGTATAGAATTGTCAAATTATTTTAAAAATTGAGATAAATGAGCCTTTAAGGAACCATCAGAATAACTGACGTATCCCTATTTCCCACATATAACATTTCGGATTCACATGACACATGATAGCTATGTGGCTTACTGCAGGAATATAACAGCTGCCTTATACAAAGTGTCTAGACCTGTAGGGTCTACAGTTCTTGTTTGAAAGGACATAGTTACTTGCAGACATTCAGGTTTTTACCAATCATCTCCAGAACTAGACATGTTTCACTATAAAAGCAACAACTGCAGGCACAGCATTTTATAACTAATGGGCAGTCAAATGCTAAGTGGGCAAAAATAAGCTATAGCTTTAGATTAACTTAATTCTCCCATTATGGTGAGATTACCCCAGTGAAATGTTTTTGTAAATGTCCATATTCCACCAACAAAGTATAATCATTAAAAAGATCTTGTTCTAATAATGTGATTCATAAGTTATACATCCCGGCTTTACTTGAGCTGAACTGCAATAGTGACACAAAGAACAAAGTATAGAAATAAAAGGTATACTTTTTACTATGTAAATCATGCAGATAGAGGGACTAAACAGTTTGTTGTAAGCTACATCTTAATTAAATGATGTAAAACTGAAGTGCTACTTTTTGTAAACATTTTATCTATTTTTAAATGCCTTTTCAATGTGTGCTTTTGTTACTATGTGTTTAACCTAAATAAATGTTTAAAAACATAGATAAAGTTGCTCACCCAGGTTCAATGCATTGTTTCTCTGGAGAAGGACAAGACTTGTAAATGAGTCAAGAGCAGCATACTTATGTATTCACCAGTCACTGATTATGTCCAATTTAGGACTGCATTTTAGTTTTACATTTGAAAGCCCCTTTAACTTTCACAGCCAAAATTACCCCATATTACTGAACCCAATATTCTAGATGTGAAAGGGGATTGACTACACATACAACAGGTCTACAATTTGCAATGGATAGATCAGATGAGCTTTTAAAAAAACATTTTATTCCTTTATCAGTAAAGCATAAAAATGTGAAAACTTCCATAATAGAATTAAAAACATGTGTGGGCTAGAAGTGGTACAGAGATAACAGATCTTGAAGCAATATCTATAGGGTATTTAAAGTAAATGTTTTATGTTAAGATTGTTATCTCTTTCTCTTATCTAGTGTCTGATATATAATAATGGACAATAACAATTTATTGAACAAATTAAATTCAGTATCAGTATCATATAACAAATCTTTTAAATTTCTATATTGATTTAATATCCAGCTTTTGATATGACTATTCTGGTTGCTATTGAAATTCACTTATTATTGAGTAAAAGTTAAAGGGCCACTAAACCCAAAATCTTTCTTTCATGATTCAGATAGAGAATAGAAGTTTAAACAACATTACAATTTACTTCTATTATTTATTTTGCTTCATTTTTTAGATATCCTTAGTTGAAGAAAAAGCAATGCACATGGTGAGCCAATCACACAAGGTTTCTATGTGCAGCAACCAATCAGCAGCTACTGAGCATATCTAGATATGCTTTTCAGCAAAGAATATCAAAAGAATAAAACAAATTAGATAATAGAAGTAATTTAGAAAGATGTTTAAAATTGCATTCTCTTTCTAGATCATGAAAGAAAAAATGTGGGTTTCATGTTCCTTTAACTAGACAAAAACAGCTGTTGGTCTTTATTTCTCGCTCTGCCTCATATTTTTTGAATCTAAAATGGTTTGAAGACTAGCCTCATGCTATATTTAAAACTAGTTTTACTGTACCTCTAAGAGAAATTAGGTATTGTTTAAATAAAATTGAAAATAAATAAATCCTCATCCTTAAACACCTAAAACATATACGCATCTTTACAAAAATAAAGAACACAAATAAACTTCCCTTTAACATCTTTTTGCCTGAAGTATGTCCAAATAATCTTTTTTATTCTGCCTTTTTATGGCCATAAGCCACACTAAAAAATATATTATGATTTTTTAAACATATAAACCAATCAGAATTTCAGATGGGTAGGTTCAGTGTCAAAACAAAGCCATCCACTCATCTGATTAGTTAGTCACTATTTATATGTAAACAATCAGAATTTATCTACTATTTAGGAGGGAACGATTGAAGAGGCAGGACCTGTTATTGATGGCCATAAAATGGTGAAAAAATAATATATATTTTTTTGTTTTAAAATGTCTTTTTATTGGAATAACAAACATCATACAAAATAGAAAGAAATAAGCGATGGGCACTCTGCACAATGAAACAAGAGACAGTGAACCGTTAAGACAGTATCTAATACATAGGAGATCTAAACAGTCGTCCCTCCTCGCCTTAATTAGCTGTAGGGACTAGGGGTCCTCTACACTCTCGGGCTTTAGAACAAAAGGTACTTGATGAATGTCTTTAATCGGGAGAGTCCATATTTGGATGGCATAGTCCTGGCGAGGTGAGCATTCGATACTCTATAAAGTATCTCTATACTATAAAGTCAGTAGTAAAAATGGTATGGATTGGAGTATCCAAGGTCTCACTTGTTAATCTTACAGAAGTTCTCGTGTTAACATATTATCTGTTTCTTTCTTTTCTATCAACCACAACCATCCTTATTATTATTGTGGGGCGTGAGCCGAGGAGGATCAAGGGGGAAGGGGGTTGGGATATGTGCTGTGTGGGAGTCAAGAGCTATAGTGTATAGTGACTGAATTATTATATGATGCTGTTCGCTATCCAGGTTAAGTGTCCTTGGAGGCATTCCATCTCATGAGCATAAGTTCGTGTGTGGTAATTTTTCCTGTCCTGTAGAAGTGATATCTTTCTAATGCTAATAATGTGTTCACCTGGTCTATCCACATGTTCAGGGTGGGAATGTGTTGAGTCTTCCACCTCTGTGGAATTAGGGTTTTTGCGCTGCTCAGCATTATGTATAGTAGGGACATTTTAGCTTCTTCTCCTAAGTCTGGTAAGTCAATCATGAGTAGGATTCGCGGGTCTTGGGGGATTTGAGATGAGAGTGTTTTGTTCATGTGTACAAAGTTCTGACTCCAGTAGGAGTCCAGTCTGGGGCATGTCCACCAGATATGTAAAAGGTCGGCTGCCTCTCCACAACTCTGCCAACATGTGTTATTAGCATGCTTGAATATTTTATGTAGCCTTTGTGGTGTGAGGTACCACCGGGCTAGGAATTTATAATTTATTTCTAAGATTTTTGCCGAAACAGATGATTTTTTGTGATGGGCGAAGGCTTTCCCCCATTCTTTAGAATCTATCTCAGTACCTAAGTCGCTATGCCATCTGCAGCAGTAAGAGGGGAGGTCCTCTGGCCATGTACTTGAGAGAATCTTGTAAATAGTTGAGATAGTGTGGCGTGGCCTAAAGGGTAAGGCACATAAAGATTCAAACCTTGTAAGGGGTCTGATAAGGTTTCGCTTTTGTTTGTGGGAGCTAAGGTAATGTGACAGTTGTGTATACAGGTACCAAGAGGAGGGTAACCATGGCTCCCTTTCAGAGAGGTCCTGTCTAGTAATAAGTTTTCCATTCGTGTTGATATTTTTCCAGGTATTTGTTGGAGTCGCGGGGGCAAGCTGTGGGTTGTAATGATAACGGGGAAGGAAAGGAGTTTCAGAACTATTAGACAGTGGTGACAGTGATGAAGGTTTAGATGTAATATGTGTGCTTTTCGCTGTCAGTTTGTCCCATTGTGAGAAGTATTCCTGCAAAAGGGGATACTCATGAATTACGTTGGGTCTGTCAGCGGGCCTCAGCCAGCTCAAGCCTCCCACATTAGTCACTTCGAGTATATCCCTGTCCAAGTGTATCCACTGTTTGTAGGTGGAGTTGTGGCACCAGTCTGTGAGTCTTTATATGATTGTTGTAAGCCTATATCTTTCCAGGTTAGGCACGCCCAGACCCCCTTTGTCTTTGGTCATATATAGGGTTTTCCTGGGAATTCTAGGTTTAGTAGGGCCCCATATAAACTGTTCAATATTTTTTTGCATATTTGTCATATATGTTTTAGGTAGAGGTATAGGCAACTTCTCCAATAGGTATAAAACCCTGGGTAAGATATTCATCTTTATTACGTGTATTCTTCCAATCCAAGAGATTGGTTTATTTTTCCAACAGGACAAGTCCCTGATAATGTCTGCTTGGAGTGTTTTATAGTTTGCTGAGAATGAGGTCTGAACGTCTGCTGTCAGGTGTATACCCAAGTATTTTAGTTGTGTGGCTTGAACCCGGAGGGGGCAAGATGTTTTAAGGAATTCCATTGTGTGATCTGGGGCATTTATGTTTAGAATTTCTGACTTCCCTAGGTTAAGAAGGAAATTAGAGTGCTTGCCATATTCTTCGAACTCTTTCATAAGGGGAGGTAATGACTGTTCTAGATCTGTGATAGTTAGTAGCAATACAATTTATAAGTTGTATGCTTTGTGCTGATGCCTTTAATTAAAGGCCTCGAGCGAATTTTGTGTGGTAGTATCTCTATGGATAGTGCAAATAATATGGGCGAAAGCGGGCAGCCTTGACGAGTGCCATTTCTTATATGGAAGGGTTCTGATAAAATCGAATTGACTTTGATCCTTGCTGTGGGTTCTGAATATAGGGAGCATATTTTATTTATTAATCCTTGTAAATTTAGACAGGGTGGTCCTGAGAAAATCCCAGTCCACCCTGTCAAAGGCCTTTTCGGCATCGGTGGAGATAAGTGACAAAGGGATATGATTGACTTGGGCGTATGTTATAAGCTGGGTGATCTTCAAAGTGTTGTCCCTGGCTTCCCTGCCAGGGATAAAGCCGACCTGATCTGGAGATATAATTTGATTGTGTATGGGGTTCAGTCTATCTGCCAGTATTTTGGCAAAAATCTTAACGTCTGTATTAAGAAGGGATATGGGCCGGAAATTCTGTGGGGCGTTCGGGGTCTTGCCTGGTTTCGGTATTACAGCTATGTGGGCCTCTAACATGGATTTTGGGAAGCCACCAGATTCTTCTAAAGCATTAAATGTTTTATGTAGTTTAGGAGCGAGTATTTGGGAGAATTTTTTATAATATTTAGTTCCGAACCCATCTGGGCCCGGGCTTTTCCCTGTAGGTAAGTTTTTAATGGCTGCCAGAATTTCTGTGATGGCAATAGGGGAGTCTAGTGACTGGGATTGATCCTCTGTGAGGGTAGGTATATGGGTGTCCTCTAGATATTGGTACAGTTTATCAATCTTTAAAAATAATATTTTTATTAGGATTTTAAGGCCTTGCATTTGGTTTTTAGTTTAATTATTTTGTTAAATAAAATCCATTTATTTATTTATTTATTTATATATGTGTTTATTTTTGGCATGTGGGGATAGGCCTTAGAGAGGCTTTGTTATGAGAGGATGAATGAGGAGTTTATGAAGTTGGAGTTACTCCTAAGAAATTGTACAGATGACAAAAAAAAAGAGGACCTGTGTATAAGCTTTTATTTGCATATTATATATTTGTTATATGACCAGGATAGCACAATTCATAATGTCATAGTTTTAAACTATCAGGTCTTTTTAATTTTAGCATAAAGATCTGAAAAGTTTTTCTTTTAATAAACATATAAACTATTTTCCTTATTTTCTGTTAAAAAAATGTCATGAGAGTTCTGAAAGGTATGGGTCAGATGTTACATAGTACATAGTCAGATGGTACATAGTACATAGTCAGATGGTACATAGTATATAGTCAGATGGTACATAGTACATAGTCAGATAGTACATAGTACATAGTCAGAGGGTACATAGTACATAGTCAGATGGTACATAGTCAGATGGTACATAGTACATAGTCAGATAGTACATAGTCAAAGGGTACATAGTACATAGTCAGATGGTACATAGTACATAGTCAGATGGTACATAGTACATAGTCAGAGGGTACATAGTATATAGTCAGATGGTACATAGTACATAGTCAGATGGTACATAGTACATAGTCAGAGGGTTCATAGTACATAGTCAGATGGTACATAGTACATAGTCAGATGGTACATAGTACATAGTCAGAGGGTACAATGTACATAGTCAGATGGTACATAGTACATAGTCAGAGGGTACATAGTACATAGTCAGATGGTACATAGTACATAGTCAGAGGGTACATAGTACATAGTCAGATGGTACATAGTACATAGTGAGATGGTACATAGTACATAGTCAGAGGGTACATAGTACATAGTCAGATGGTACATAGTACATAGTGAGATGGTACATAGTACATAGTCAGAGGGTACATAGTACATAGTCAGATGGTACATATTACATAGTCAGATGGTATATAGTACATAGTCAGAGGGTATATAGTACATAGTCAGATGGTACATAGTACATAGTCAGATGGTACATAGTACATAGTCAGAGGGTACATAGTACATAGTCAGAGGGTACATAGTGGCGTAGTGTGGTTGTCAGCGCCCAGGGCAAGGTAAGTATTGCGCCCCCCCTAACCCATTAGCACTGACGGATTCTCTTCCACCAGTACAGTAGGGAATGGGATTGGCAAATTTGCTTTGAATCTAGGAGCCTGCAGCTCTCCAGAGCTGGGCAAATATATACAATATTACATTTTAAGATTTATTCTAGTTTTACACATGGGGAAAGCCCCCCTTAACCCCCATCTGGTGGTGACGCCCTGATCTGTGAAACTTCATGGTACAAATACTGCAGACCACAGGGTGCACCCACCCCCACATTGCAGCACCCCATATTGTATATGTGGTGCAATAGGTTTTTGGTAAGTTGTTAAAAAGAGGAAAAGGGGCACACAGGTTGGCAACTGTTACATAAGGTTGTCCCTGCTGGGCAGACTGTCTTTTGGGTGCCAATGACATATAAAAGTGGGGTATATATTTTACCATAATAAATATAACAATTAAGTAATCAATATAAAAGGGGCATGGGACAGACAACCCAGCATTACATACATATATGGGGGGAGGGTGTATGGTATTTAGGGGGTGCTGTTAAATTTATTTACCAACACAAATTATAGTTATTTTTTTTTTTACTTTAAATGCAGTAAGGGTGGGTTTAATGTATATAAAAAAGGCAATGAGCACCCACACCCTAAAAATCTGTAAAAGTCCACACCTCAGGAGTCCAGCAAGAAATAGATTCAAGATTGTGAATTCATAGGACTCCTATGATAGGAGACAAACACAGTGAAATGCCTGGTGAGCAGCACAATCCTGGTGCCAGACAGCACACAAATCCCTAAATCTACTTCTGCCCTGGGAAGATCATGGAGGGGAAAAATCAAATACAGGAAACAAGGTTTCATTTTTGTCATAAATATACTTTTTTTTTGTGCAAGGACAAGATGGCGTAAGTTGTAAACCGGTCAAACATGAAAGTATGGTCTCTGATCACCCCACCATCCCACATTCCCACTAACTAGGTAACTGGGGTTAAAAGAAAGGCAGAGCCCAGCCATGCTGCCACCAGTGCCACGGGTAGGTGGATTTGAAAGAGATTTAATGCAATTTTTAAGGATTCCTCCCCCTCCCTCTGCTTAGAGATCCTTAAAAAGTGCCCCGGGCAATGCATGGCATTCTAGCTCGCTCTGGGTCCTTTGTTGGAAGGGAACTTACTTGTTGGGTAATAATATAACCATAATTAAGCTGCATTTTGCGCGTTGCTAGTATCAGGCAAAAGCAGAGCTACAAGTAAGTCTGGTCCTGATACCTTACCTTAGTCGCGGCGCACTTGACAGTCTGACTCTGCTGCTCTTCTTCTTCTTCCCTCCTGACCTGCGCGCTAGGATGGGATGGACAAAGTGATGTAGCAGGTAATGGTCCAGATAACACTTCAGTTCGCACTTCACAGTCACTTCAAATTCCTCAGTCTCTCGAGATATCAAAATCTGCAACCCGACGGAATGTGCGACCGTGACGTGACATCAACACATTCCTGACGGGTTGCAGAACAGAGTTGGGCACCTGTCAGATTTTTTAGCCTCCCTTCTTCCCTTTGCTAAGTTGAGGCTGGAAGCGCCCCTCAGAATTATGCGCCCGGGGCAACCGCCCCTGTGGCCCCCCCCACGCTACGCCACTGCATAGTACATAGTCAGAGGGTACATAGTACATAGTCAGATGGTACATAGTACATAGTCAGAGGGTACATAGTACATAGTCAGAGGGTACATAGTACATAGTCAGAGGGTACATAGTACATAGTCAGATGGTACATAGTACATAGTCAGAGGGTACATAGTACATAGTCAGAGGGTACATAGTACATAGTCAGATGGTACATAGTACATAGTCAGATGGTACATAGTACATAGTCAGAGGGTACATAGTACATAGTCAGATGGTACATATTACATAGTCAGATGGTATATAGTACATAGTCAGAGGGTATATAGTACATAGTCAGATGGTACATAGTACATAGTCAGATGGTACATAGTACATAGTCAGAGGGTACATAGTACATAGTCAGAGGGTACATAGTCAGAGGGTACATAGTACATAGTCAGATGGTACATAGTACATAGTCAGAGGGTACATAGTACATAGTCAGAGGGTACATAGTACATAGTCAGATGGTACATAGTACATAGTCAGAGGGTACATAGTACATAGTCAGAGGGTACATAGTACATAGTCAGAGGGTACATAGTATATAGTCAGAGGGTACATAGTACATAGTCAGATGGTACATAGTACATAGTCAGAGGGTACATAGTACATAGTCAGAGGGTACATAGTACATAGTCAGATGGTACATAGTACATAGTCAGATGGTACATAGTACATAGTCAGAGGGTACATAGTACATAGTCAGATGGTACATATTACATAGTCAGATGGTATATAGTACATAGTCAGAGGGTATATAGTACATAGTCAGATGGTACATAGTACATAGTCAGATGGTACATAGTACATAGTCAGAGGGTACATAGTACATAGTCAGAGGGTACATAGTACATAGTCAGAGGGTACATAGTACATAGTCAGATGGTACATAGTACATAGTCAGAGGGTACATAGTACATAGTCAGAGGGTACATAGTACATAGTCAGATGGTACATAGTACATAGTAAGAGGGTACATAGTACATAGTCAGAGGGTACATAGTACATAGTCAGAGGGTACATAGTACATAGTCAGAGGGTACATAGTACATAGTCAGATGGTACATAGTACATAGTCAGATGGTACATAGTCAGAGGGTACATAGTACATAGTCAGAGGGTACATAGTACATAGTCAGATGGTACATAGTACATAGTCAGAGGGTACATAGTACATAGTCAGAGGGTACATAGTACATAGTCAGAGGGTACATAGTATATAGTCAGATGGTACATAGTACATAGTCAGAGGGTACATAGTACATAGTCAGAGGGTACATAGTACATAGTCAGAGGGTACATAGTACATAGTCAGATGGTACATAGTACATAGTCAGATGGTACATAGTCAGAGGGTACATAGTACATAGTCAGAGGGTAGATATACATAGTCAGTCTTTGGACCGCTGCTCCATAACTTGCATTTCTGGCGAGTCTTCAGAAACACAGGCCTACAAGCTCCATACGGAGCTTGATAAATGGGCCTCTAAATATAAATACTGTTTATTACACATTTTCTGTGTCATTTGAGACTGTGTAATTATATCATACTCAGTAATCAATAGCAAAAGTCGCTCTAGGTTTCATGTTGTAAATCAGTCACTACTTGGAAAACATGGGGGTTAATTTAGAAAAAATGATCTAGTGATATTTAAAAGAAAAACTCCATTAAAGTCTATGGGTATTTTTTAAAGACAAAACGATTGTGATCCTATTCTTGCTGCTGTAGAGATAAAATGAAACTTTGCCTTGTTGCTGTCACTAGAGGCCGGTAAGCCATGACACTTGAGCTGCACAAAAGTCATGTGGTTTAAGCATTATGTGTCAGCTGTTACTTTGAATGAGAGCCGCTATACAGTATGAACTCTACGGCTGCAACCTAACAGCAGACCCCTTTCTTTAGTGATACATTTTATCTGTAGTACAACAGCTTTTAGGCAACCTTAAACACAATGCAAAAGATGAAAAGCTGTCAATCACAGAATTACTGGACAACCTATAGATGGCTGAGCACTGGTGGTAGGTGGGGTCTACTCTTATAATGGCTCTACCTTATATTACACCCTTTACTCTGCTTGACTGCAAGAAGCTCGCACCAAGCAATGATTTTAGCCCAATGGCTAAATATAACAGAAATTGAGTAGTATTTTTTAATTTTACTATTTTTGGCTGCTAATAACAAATAGAGCAGTGCATGTGCATTGTTGCTTGTTTCAGGGCTATATTTGTAATACGTAGAGGCATAGGAGGTAATTGTAATGTAGCTGCCACTCATGGGATGTTAACAAAATGTGTCCGGTATTTTTGTACTGAATTTACTGGACAGCCTGCTAAAATTCTGGACTGTCCAGTTAAATACTGGACACCTGACAATCCTACACCCACCACTATGCTAGAACTGTGGGAGGAATGGGAAAATATCAATGGGGTAGAGGTTACAGAGTAAACACTAATCACCAGCTTGAAACTCACACAACGATACACACTGGCCTTAGAGGGAACACTGCCTTCATACCGCTTTTCTGCTCATTCTGAATGATTACCTCATATAGATGCACACGGCTTCATATGACCATTTCTAATGTTTTCTATAGGTTGTATTTTTTTTTTTCATATGAAATGTTAATTTAAGAGAGACACTCAGGACACTATTCATATTTGTTGTCACTATAAGTTTATTTAAAAATGTGAGCTTATACAACAGAGTTCATACATATCAGTTATTCAGACACATTATCAGAATGGACTTTTATTTACCAACACATGGAAAACACATATATCAGTTAGATTACAAGTTTTGAGCGCTATAGGGATTTTAATGACTGCCACAAACGCTGCGTTATTTCACCTCCCTATAGCGCTGGTATTATGATTTTTAAAAAAGCAGGCTTGTGCGGGTGAAATAGTTGCATTGATCTCCATACCGCCCCAAAAACAAGCGCTGCTTTGACGTGCTCGTGCACGATTTCCCCATAGATATCAATGGGGAGAGCCGGCAAAAAAAGCCTAACACCTGCGATCACGGAATGAAAAGCTCCGTAACGCAGCCCCATTGATGTCTATGGGGAAATAAAAAGTTAGGTTGCAACCTAACACCCTAACAAAAACCCTGAGTCTAAACACCCCTAATCTGCTACCCCCGACATCGACGCCACCTAAATAAGTTATTAACCCCTAATCTGCCACCCTCAACATCGCCGCCACCTACATAAAACTATTAACCCCTAATCTGCAGCTCCCAATGTCGCCGCCACTATACTAAAGTTATTAACTCCTAAACCTAACCCTAACCCTAACATAACCTTAAGCTTAACACCCCTTAACTTTAACATAATTAAAATACAGCTAAACTAAAGCTACAATTATTAACTAAGCAATACCTATTTTAAACTAAATACAAACTTACCTGTGAAATAAAACCTATGCTAGCTACAGTATAACTAATAGTTATATTGTAGCTAGCTTAGGTTTTATTTTTATTTCACAGGTAAGTTTGTATTTATTTTAACTAGGTAGACTAGTTAGTAAATAGTTATTAACTATTTACTAACTACCTAGATAAAATAAATACAAACTTACCTGTGAAATAAAACATAACCTGCCTTACACTAAAACCTTCCATTACAAAAAAAATAAACACTAAAATTACTAACAAATAAAAATAACTAAACTACATAAAAACACATATACTAAATTACAAAAAATAAGAAACAAATTATCAAAAATAAAAAAGAATTACACCTAATCTAATAGCCCTATCAAAATAAAAAAGCCCCCCCCCCAAATAAAAAAACCCATAGCCTACAATAAACCACCAATGGCCCTTAAAAGGACCTTTTGTGGGGCATTGCCCCAAAGAAAACAGCTCTTTTACCTGTAAAAAAAAATATAAACACCCCCCCAACAGTAAAACCCACCAGCCCCACAACCAACCCCCCCAAATAAAATAACTATCTAAAAACACCTAAGCTCCCCATTGCCCTGAAAAAGGCATTTGTATGGGCATTGCCCTTAAAATGGCATTTAGCGTTTTTTTACATGCCCAGACCATAAATTAAAAATAAAACCCACCCAAAAACCCTTAAAAAAACCTTAAAAAAGCCTAACGCTAACCCCCAACAATCCACTTACAGTTCCCGCTTGAAGGATCCATTCAGCCGGTGAAGTCCTCATCCAGGCGGCAAGAAGTTTTCACCTGGGCTGCCTCTTCCATCTTCCTCCAGTTGGCAAAGTCTTCATCCAGGCGGCAAGAAGTCTTCATCTGGGCGCCCTCTTCCATCTTCATCCAGCCGGCGAAGTCCTCATCCAGGCGGCAAGAAGTCTTCATCCAGACAGCATCTTCTATCTTCATCCATCCGGCACAGAGCGGGTCCATCCTGAAAACATCCGGCGCAGAGTATCCTCTTTATACGGTCTCTGCCGTACACTGGAACTTCAATGCAAGTGACGTCATCCAAAATGGCGTCCCTTGCATTTCTATTGGCTGAAAGATTTCAATCAGCCAATAGGATTAGAGCTGCTAAAATCCTATTGGCTGCTCCAATCAGCCAATAGGATTAGAGCTCAATCCTATTGGCTGATTAGAACAGCCAATAGGATTTTAGCAGCTCTAATCCTATTGGCTGATTGAAATCTTTCAGCCAATAGGAACTCAAGGGACATCATCTTGGATAATGTCACTTGCATTTAAGTTCCAGCGTACAGCGGAGACCGTATGAAAAGGATGTTCTGTGCCGGATGTCTTCAGGATGGACCTGCTCCGGGTGGATGAAGATAGAAGATGCCGTCTGAATGAAAACTTCTTGCCGCCTGGATGAAGACTTTGTGGCTGGATGAAGATCGAAGAGGCTGTCTGGATGAAGACTTCTTGCCGCATGGATGATGACTTTGCCGGCTGGATGGATCCTTCAAGCGGGACTTCAAGAACTGTAAGTGGATCGTCGGGGGTCAGTGTTAGGTTTTTTTAAGGCTTTTTTTGGGTGGGCTTTATTTTTAGTTTAAGGTCTGGGCATGTAAAAGAGCTAAATGCCCTTTTAAGGGCAATGCCCATACAAATGCAATTTTCAGGGCAATGGGGAGCTTAGGTTTTTTTAGATAGTTATTTTATTTGGGGCGGTTGGTTTTGGGGGTGGTGGGTTTTACTGTTGGGGGAGTGTTTGTATTTTTTTTTACCGGTAAAAGAGCTGTTATCTTTGGGGCAATACCCCACAAAAGGCCCTTTTAAGAGCCATTGTTAGTTTATTGTAGGCTAGGGTTTTTTTATTTTGGGGGGCTTTTTTATTTTGATAGGGCTATTAGATTAGGTGTAATTCTTTTTTCATTTTTGATAATTTGTTTCTTATTTTTCGTAATTTAGGTTTTTTTTGTAATTTATTTATTTTATTTTTTGTAATTATATACTTTTTAGAGTAGTGTTAGGATTTTGTTAATGTGTAGTTTAATTTAATTGGTAGTTAGTTTAATTGTAGTTTAATAATTATCTTAGTTTAATTGTTAGCTTAAAATTCATTTATTTATTTTGACAGGTAAGTTTTAATTTAATTTAAGATAGGGAAATTGTAATTTTAATATGAAGTTAGGTGGGCGTTAGATTTAGGGGTTAACATTTTATTTTAGTATATTTTGTTGTGAGGGGCTTTCGGTTTAGGGGTTAATAGTTTATTTAAGTATATTTTGTTGTGGGGGCTTGCGGTTTAGGGGTTAATAGTTTATTTTAGTGTATCTCGTTGTGGGGGCTTGAGGTTTATAGGTTTATTATAGCGACGGTGTGGGTGGACGGCAGATTAGGGGCTAATTATATTTAAATAGTGTTTGCAATGCGAGAGGGCGGCGGTTTAGGGGTTAATAGGTTTATTATAGTGGCGACGATGTCGGGGAGCAGCGGAATAGGGGTTAATACATTTTAATAGTGGTGGCGATGTCCGGAGCGGCAGATTAGTGGTTAATAAATTTATTATAGTGTTTGTGATGCGGGAGGGCCTTGGTTTAGCTGTACCATAAAACTCATAACTACTGACTTTAGATGGCGGTACGGATCTTGTCAGAATATGGTGTACAGCTCACTGTTTGGCCTCCCAGGCAAACTTGTAATACCGGCGCTATGGGAGTCTCATTGAAAAAGGACTTTTTTAAAAGTGCGGTACTGACGTTGCGTGACTGGCTAAAAGGTGGGCGGTACACCTATACCAACAAGACTTGTAATAGCAACGTTAGGGAAAATGAAGCGTTATGTGCCATAACGCTGCTTTTTCACTCATAACGCCAAACTCGTAATCTAGCTGATGCACTTTCTAATTTTCACCTGAGCTTCTTTGAATCAAGATATTCCTGTAATCTGCTTTCATTTTCATTTATGCTTGCTTTTTGTTGTATTGTAACTTTTTTTTAATAAAGCTCTATTTAAAAAAAAAGAAGAAAAAATGGTTTATGGGGCGACGAATGCCCTAAATGCTTGGCAGTCAACCCTGACATCGCACACTTTTCTTGGAGTCTTTCCAAAATAAGTAAATTTTGGTGCAAGATACAATGGACTAGATTACAAGTGGAGTGCTGATTTAACAAAAATGTGCACGTTTACAGGCGCACGTTAAAGGGATATGAAACCCAAATTTTTTCTTTCATGATTCAGATAGAGCATGCAATTTTAAGCAACTTTCTAATTTACTCCTATTATCAATTTTTCTTCATTCTCTTGGTATGCTTTGTTGAATGAGCAGCAATGCACTACTGGTTGCTGACTAAACACATGGGTGAGCCAAGAAAAATCGGTATATATATGCATCCACCAATCAACAGCTAGAACCTAGTTTCTTTGCTGTTCCTGAGCTTTCATAGATAAACCTTTCAGCAAGCATAACAAAAGAAGGAAGCAAATGAAATAATAGAAGTAAATTGGAAAGTTGTTTAAAATTGTATTCTCTATCAGAATCATGAAAAAAAATTTTTTTTTTTAGGTTTCATGTCCCTTTAAAGAGACAGTCAAGTCCAAAAAACTTGCATGATTTAAATAGGGAATGTATTTTTAAACAACTTTCCAATTTACTTTTATCACCAATGTTGCTTTGTTCTCTTGGTATTCTTAGTTGAAAGCTAATTCTAGGAGGTTCATATGCTAATTTCTTTGACCTTGAAGACTGCCTCTAATCTCAATGCATTTTGACCACTAACGGGCATTAGTTCATGTTTTTCATATAGACAACATTGAGCTCATGAACGTGAAGTTACCCTGGAGTGAGCACTAATTGGCTAAAAAGCAAGTCTGTCAAAAGAACTGAAATAAGGGGGCAGTTTGCAAAGGCTTAGATACAAGGTAATCACAGAGGTTAAAAGTATATTTATATAACTGTGTTGGTTATGCAAAAACTGGGAAATGGTTAATAAAGGGATTGCCTTTATTTTTAAACAACATAAATTCTGGTGTTAACTGTCCCTTTAAATATCCAGCCATTACAAGTGGCTGGTTAATGGTACCGTGGCCTTGCAGTAGCAATTAGCGCTCAGAAAATTAACTAGAGGACAGACCTCTGGTTAATTTTAAAAGTGTCCCTCAATTGCCCCAATAAATAGTTATGTCCCATGTTATTAATAAAAACTATGACCATCTTTATTTTTTTTAAATATTACTGCACAAAGCAGTTTTAAGTGGTTAAAGTGTGCAGATGGGGGGGGGGTGATAAAAAAAAGGCACTGAAAAGTGCATTACATTGTGGTCTATGGGGACTGTGTTAATACTCAAAATATATATGTATATGCTTATATATGTGTATATTTGAACGCAAAGCTTCCATGCAATGCGAACGCGAGGTCACTAACTCTGCTAGAAGTAAGAGTTTTGCATGCGTGTTACAAGTCGAAAGTAAAAAGTTTTCATTTGCGAGTTAATCTGATGCATGCAAAACTGAAGTTAGGATACTGCGCATACATTAAGGTATTCCCCCATAGAAGTCAATGGAGAAAAAAAAAACCCTACTTGCACGCAAACCTGATTGCGTATTCCCCAGTGAGCTAACTTTAAAATATGAATATTTCACATTACAATGTTCTTCACACAGCAGAATATGTTCTATTTATTCATAAATACATATTTATACATATATCTGATGATGTGTTGGTACAATATATATCTATACCTATATTAGTGTATATATATATATATATATATATATATATATATATATATATATATATAAAAATTATATATTGGTATAAATATATGCATATATATATAGGAATATCTATTTAAAAATACTTAAAACATATTCCCCATATGTGCAGAGCATTGGAATGTAAAATATTTACATTATAAGACTTTATTAAAAATGAATATTGCAGAAAAATGATTTTCCATATTTTCATCTACTTCACTGCAAAGGGCTCCAATGCACTTATATATATGTCTCGATATTTATACATATGTATTTATGTGTTTATATGTGTATATATGTCTGCAAATACATATGTACACATATACATACATATATACACATATAAATACAAAAATACATACAGTATATATACATATAAATGCATAAATACACACAGAAAATACACATATAAATACATATGTACACATATACATACATATATACACATATAAATACATAAATACATACAGTATATACACATATAAATACATATGTACTCATATACATACATATACACACACACACATATATATATATATATATAAATACATACAGTATATACATATATAAATACATATGTACACATATACATACACATATACACATATAAATACATAAATACATACAGTATATACACATATAAATACATATGTACACATATATAGACATATATACACATATAAATACATACAGTATATAATACACATATAAATACATACAGTATATACACATATAAATACATAAATATATACAGTATATACACATATAAATACATATGTATACATATAAAGACATATATACACATATAAATACAAAAATATATACACATATAAATACAAATGTACACATATAAAGACATATATACACATATAAATACATAAATACATACAGTATATACACATATGTACACATATAAATAAATATATACAAATATAAATACATACAGTATTTACACATATACATACCGTACATATATACACATATATAGACATATATACACATAAATACATACAATATATACACATATAAATATATATGTACACATATAAAGACATATATACACATATAAATACATAAATACATACAGTATATACACATATACATACATATGTACACATATATAGACATATATACACATAAATACATTCAGTGTATATACATATGTACACATATAAAGACATATATACACATATAAATACATAAATACATACAGTATATACACATATACATACATATGTACACATATATAGACATATATACACATAAATACATTCAGTGTATATACATATGTACACATATAAAGACATATATACACATATAAATACATAAATACATACAGTGTATACACATATAAATACATATGTACACATATAAAGAAATATATACACATATAAATACATAAATACATACAGTATGTACACATAAATACATATGTACACATATATAGACATATATAGACATATAAGTACATACAGTATATACACATATAAATACATATGTACACATATATAGATATATATACACACATATATATATATATATACATATATATATATATATATATATATACATAAATACATACAGTATATACACATATAAATACATATGTACACATATATAGACATATATACACATATAAATACATATGTACACATATATAGACATATATACACATATAAATACATAAATACATATAGTATATACACATATAAATACATATGTACACATATAAAGACATATATACACATATAAATACATAAATACATACAGTATATACACATATACATACATAAATACATACAGTATATACACATATAAATACATATATACACATATAAAGACATATATACACATATAAATACATAAATACATACAGTATATACACATAAATACATATGTACACATATATAGACCTATATACACATATAAATACATACAGTATATACACATATAAATACATATGTACACATATAAAGACATATATACACATATAAAACATAAATACATACAGTATATACACATATAAATACATATGTACAAATATAAATACATATACACATATAAATACATACAGTATATATACATATAAATACATAAATACATACAGTATATACACATATAAATACATATGTACACATATAAAGACATATATACATATATTAATACATAAATACATACAGTATATGCACATAAATACATATGTACACATATATAGACATATATACACATATAAATACATACAGTATATACACATATAAATACATATGTACACATGTATAGACATATATATATTTAGAGATGTATCTGTATGTATGTCTATGTAAGAGCCATTTGTCTGCCCACCTGGGACCTCATATCTTTGAACCCTTATAAATTGTTTGCGCAATAATTTTTTTAAAGAGTTTTTATTAGATGTTATTATGAATGTAAGTGTACTTTTCAATGTCATTTTGATTTTGTATTGAATTGTGCATCATATTAGTTCTGTAATCCCATTTGACCTTTAACAAATAAAGAGCTAAAGAAAAAAAAATCACCCTCTATAAAACAGCCCAATTTAACATATGTACAAAATAAAAGTTTGGAAAACTAAAAGAATAATGAGAGACACCTGTGCGACAAGAAGGTTTCAGCAACGCCTCTTGTTCTATCCAGTGAGACTAAGTTTTTACATTTACAGTGTTTCAAGTGTATTTCTGATGCTGTTGCGATTGTAATTTTATTTGAACCGTTTAGTTTATATATCGTGTGCGAGACTTTGTGTTTTGAGTTCTTAAAGAAATATGAAACCCATCTTTTTCTTTCATGATTCTGAATAAGCATGCAAATTTATACTACTTTCCTATTTACTTCTATGATCTAATTTCTTTCATTCTCTTGATGTTGTTTGTTGAAGGAGCAGCAGTGTACTACTGGTAGCAGGTGTGCCAATGACAAGAGGCATATATGTGCAGCAACCAATCAGCAGGCAACTTTTAGTAGTGCATAGCTGCTCCTGAGCCTACCTATATATACTCTTCAACAAAGGATACCAAGAGAACAAAGAAAATTAGACAATAAAATTAAACTGTAAAGTTGTTTTTAAAATTGCATTCTCTATCTAAATAATGGAAGTTTAAGTTTGACTTTGCTGTCCTTTAAGGCAAACTATAGAAGTCAATGGCAGGAAGAGCCACTAACACTTATACAGATAGGTAAAGTGATACTCAATGAATTTCTAACATGATTTTTTCCATTACAACAAAGTGCAACCTCCCAAGAGTCTATGGAGCCGATTTACTAAATGTCGGACGGACATGATCCGCTGTCGCCATTTAACATTGCACAAGCATTCCTAGTGAAATGCTTGTGCAATGCCGCCCCCTGCAGATTTGCGGCCAATCGGCCGCTAGCAGGGGGTGTCAATCATCCTGTGAGGTTATGTGAGGATAACCTGAAGAATGTGACTAGGTTGTGTGAATCACAGCTGCAGAACGGTTTGGTAGTATCTTTAGTGCGGCTCAGATCAGAAATATTATTTTGTTTCACTTTGACATATTATCAACTATGTGGCAGTAAAATAAGTCAGCAGTGACTTACTGCAAATTAAACAATGTATCCTGTCTGAGAACTTACAGTAGTAGATGGATGTGACTGAAAAATGTGCTACGTTATTGGTGAGAGCTGACTGTGTTTTTCACCAAGCCTTGAGGTAACTGGAGAGGGCGGAGCCTGTGTCCTGAGGTAACGGTAGTGGTTTTTGAGTGTTACCGTAGGAAAGGCCACAAAGGTAAGCTGACAGCTGGAATAAACTGCTGAGACGTTCTGCGGAGATCCTTCCTGTGTAAGTAGTTAGGAGGCTTAGCGGAATGATTCCATGCACTGTGAATGCAGATCTTACAGGGAGACACTCCGGGCCGCCTGTAACACAGGGTGAAAGGGGCAGCTGCCCAGGTCCCAGTCTTTGTTGAGGGGCCCAAGAGTCCTGCTCTGAGGTGGCGGACAGCAATCCGCACGATCGCATACAATCTAGTAAGATGCTTGTGCAATGATAAATGCCGACAGCGTATGCTGTCGGCATTCATTGATGTGCGGCGGACATGATCACTACAGCGGATCATGTCAGTTCACACTTTCATAAATCGGCCTTTTTATCTGAATCATGAAAGAAAAAAATTGGGTTTCATTATGTTGCTTTAAGTAAAATAAAAGCTTTGAAGGAACAATAAAAATGTGTTTGGACATTAGTAAAAAGCTTAGCCATGACATATTAGTGATTTTAGGCCTGATGATTAAAACTCGCTGGCGTAGAGAGAAATCAAGCATTATATTGCAATGTATGTGCCTCTCCTTCACACCCAGAGTCCTGCATAGCTAGATAAACAACTCTCATGGTAAAATTTGCATTTATCATTTTTTTAGGGACATGATAGTGTGGATGAGACGTTTTAATAATAATCTTGAGCCCTTGGACCTATGCATAAACATATTTTGTAATGTTTTAATGCTTCACTTATGCATTCCTGTGTTTTCTCATGTTATCATACCTAGGCTCACTTTTTTTCTCTTTATGTCTATTTCATTCTTATGCAATTCAATACCCTTAAAGGGACAGTCAAGTCCAAAAAAAGCTTTCATGTTTCAAATAGGGTATGTCATTTTAAACAACTTTCCAATTTACTTTTATCACCAATTTTGCTTTGTTCTCTTGGTATTCTTAGTTGAAAGCTAAACCTGGAGGTTCATATGCTAATTTCTTAGACCTTGAAGGCCGCCTCTAATCTAAATGCATTTTGATATTTTTTCACCATTGGAGGGCATTAGTTCAAGTGTTTCATATAGATAACATTGAGCTCATGCACGTTAATTTACCATGGAGACAGCTCTGATTGGCTAAAATGCAAGTCTGTCAAAAGAACTGAAATAAGGGGGCAGTCTGCTAAGGCTTAGATACAAGGTAATTACAGAGGTAAACGTGTATACTTATAACTGTGTTGGTTATGCAAAACTGGGGAATTGGTAATTAAGAGATTATCTATCTTTTAAAACAACAACAAATCTGGTGTTGACTGCCCCTTTAAGAGTAAAGTATAATTGCTTTCCTAAGGATAAAAACAATACAAGGGTTTCCAAGATTTCTGCAATAAAATGTTTCCATATGATCTGTGTTTATGGGTTAATAGATTTACCCGCGATGTACACCTCGATATAATATGCAACACACACACATACATAGGTTATGATTTAATCTATTTAGCAACTAGTCATACTGTTTGCTTAAGGTTCAGTTATCCTGATATAATATGATGTTTTTACATTTTTTTCATGCATCAGATGATGTAAAAATTTACTGAATTTATTGCTGATAATTTTGAGGTGAAGCCAACAGTGATCAGCTACAGACTTTGGGATGATTACAAGTGGCGCTAATGCTTGTGCGCAAGCGATATTAGAATATCATGGGCGCGTTTATTTGCACGTGTATTACAACAAGTTGAGAGTAAACGCATTCGCTCGAACGGAATTGAATTTAACATGTGCCAGGTAAGTACGACTGAAGATCTTGCGTAAAGAGTTAGCGCTAAAATAAAAGTTTCACCAAACACTACATAAATAAACTGTTACACTCATATAACACTATCTGATAAAAATAGTCATGTAAATATTAATTTCATAAATTCATATATGTCTAAATAATAATTTAAAAATAATGGTTAATAATGTGTTTTACTGCATATTTAATGTAAATATTTAACATTCCAATGTTCTTCACATACAGGAAAATATTTTTATTTTAAATAAATATTTCTATATATATCTGTATATACCTATATCTATATATTTATTCATATAGATATATAGGTATACATATATATTATACATTAACATTATCATATATATATATAGAAATATATATTTAATTTAAAAAAAAAACAATTATTTTCTATGTGAAGAACATTGGAATGTAAAATATGCGTAACGCTTTGGGTTTGAAGCTTTTGGTCTAACACGGTGTCGGCTTAGCACACATAAAGAATTAAATCAGTAATCTTAAGGTGCGTTATGTAAATATGAAAGAAATATGAATAATAATTAGTAATTATTATTATAAATACTGTAAAAAATAATAATAATATATATATTGTATATATATATGTATTTATGTTATATATATATATATATATATATATATATATATATATATATATACACATTTATATATAAAATATATACAGTATGTGTATATATATATATATATATATATATATATATTCTATGGATTATCTAGAATTGTTTAAGTGCATCCATTACTAATTCTTCATGTGTACGTATTAGAGTTATTGTGTTAGATATTTATTAAATATAAAATATTGAAAAATATTAATAATTAATGTAAATAATTATTAGAGATGTACTAAAAATTCTAAATACTCCATAATATATATATATATATATATATATATATATATATATATATATATTACAGTATAATAATTTTTAATAATTATTATTAATATTTTTTATATTTAATATTTACATACACCTTGACAAATTTGCATAATTCTCTAATTATCCTTTGTTGAAGGAACAACAATGCACTACTGGCAGCTATATCCATACTCCAGATGAGCCAAAGATAAGAGGCATATATGTGCAGCTACCAATCAGCATTTAAATCAAAAGAGAAAGAGAACAGCACTCCATGAGATAGAACAGAAGCTGGAATAACTTCCATGCCTGTTCATTTATATTGCAACTCAGGGTGCCAGTTCTTTTAGCACACCATGCCCCTTCACAGAGAAAAAATATCCTGAAGCATATGAGTCTGACCCTGCCCAATGACAGTCCAGCACCAAAATACCAGGCAATTCTTCTCTGAACAAGGGAAGCAACAACCCCAGACGATCATTTTGGCCTCCTATGGGCCTCGTCAGTGAGGTGCAGTTGTATCTCTGTGAAGGGGCATGGTGTGCAAAAAGAACTGGCACCCTGAGGAATTCAATAAAAATGAACATGCATGGAAGTTATTCCAGCTTCTGTTCTCTCTATCAGCATTTACCTCCCAGTAGTGCTTTGCTGTTCCTGGGCCTTCATATGTATGCTTGTCAAGAAAGGATTACAAGAAAACAAAGCAAATTATTTAACAGAAGTAAAAAGGAAAGTTGTTTAAAATGTGCATGTTGTGTCTGAATTATGAAAGCTTCATTTTGATTTATCTGCCCCTTTAATGGAACAAACAACCTTTGCCAACCAACCATCCCTGTACCTTACATCATGTGATCAATAACAGCACCAACTTGGCTAAACAATGGGTGATATTTTCTAATGTAGAATAATTAATTATCTGTCATTTTAATTATCTAATACTACCTCAAATACAATGTATATTATTAAAAATAAATAAACAGGCTGCAACAAATATAGAATCAAATAAACTTTACATATGAATATCCAGATCATCAATTGCTTTAGTGGATCATTAATTAAATGTAAATATATTTTTTGTTACATTTAGTGGCCTGAGAGAAAAGTAAGACAATATACACTTGATGACACTTTTTGTCTTATCAGATCAGTTACTGCACAGTATGACATATTGTTCTAATGCTTTGGGTCTATAGTCTGCACAGCTGCTGCTGACGTGAAATGTAGTGTTTTGAATCTGTAAACAAGCTCTGTTAAATGATCAGATTGCCACGTCTCATCCTTATTATGTGAAGCATATTTTCATTCATTAGGCATAAAGGAATCTGTTTTGCTCTCACAAATATGCAGAGACAAATGACTACTCCTCGGTGATATGGCTTTCGTTGAAGTGGGTGAGGCCGGTACAAATTCCAGGCTGGCTACATGTGACATTCTGTTTATATGCTTGTCAGGTGGTAAGATTAGACAGTAAACTCTCTAGTGTAGAACATTATAGCATCTGCAAAACTAGAGATCTGTGTGCACTATTTATTAGCTTAGATTATATTTATTTCTTTGGTAAATATAGCCAAGTCATTAGGTATAGGTGCAGATTGTTCCTAGATAAAATGCTTCACATTTGCTAAACTCATTATCATACAAAATCTACAGATGTCATTGAAGCTAAAGCAAACTCCAAAGGTCTACAAAAGGCAATACAAGCGTCAATATCTGTTTAAGGACAACATGTTGTGCCACTAAAATGCAGTAGTTTTATTAAACTGTTTTTGTATTATTGATTGCTTTCTGGTAAATTATAGCTACTTTAATGAAAATTCAGTGCAGAATTGCATGCCAGATACATGATTAATTTAAGACTGAGCAAGTATGGCAGTTACCTCCTGTTCACTTGTGAAACAACTCATTGGGGTCCATTTATCATTTTGCGGATGGACATGATCCGCTATAGCGAACCATGTCCGCCGCACATCGATAAATGCCGACAGCATACGCTGTCAGCATTTATCATTACACCAGCATTTCTTGTGAACTGCTGGTGCATTGCCACCTGTGCAGATTTGCGGCTAGCAGGGGCTGTCAATCAGCCCGATCGTACATGAAGCGGCGTATGAGTTAAGAAGCAGTGGTCTTAGGACCGCTGCTTCTTAACTCCTGTTTCCAGCGAGCCTGAAGGCTCGCGCGGAAACAAAGGGAACAGGGGCCATTCGGCCCTTGTTATATAGACCCCATTGCATTTAGATGTTGCTCATGAAAAATAATTGCTGGCTACTAAGTACAGTTCGTTTGAACACAGCAAAAAAGCACTAATACACTGTCTAAATATTATCCTGTAGAGAAAGGGTTACTGCAGCACAATAAAGATAGCAAAATAGATCATTGTAGACAGATATTATTATCGGTTATTTGTAGAGCGCCAACAGAGGTATTAGGAATGGCAGTAACAGGATCATTTATCCAGTAAGCTGTTACCTGTTAGAATTGAATTAAAAAAACAACTTGCTTTCGAATACATTCCTGACATAGCTTTCTACAAATGTGTTTAAACAGTATCTGACAGCAGTAAATAATCATTTGGTCCAATCAGCCTGCAGGTGTTACACCTGTACTGAAACTTCAGTCTTTGTTTGAGTGTTGCCCAGTGTATAAACCTATGTTTACCATATAACAAGCTCAAGTACAACCTGTGCTGTTAAGCTTTGCAGTGAGCTGCACTTAGTAGAACAGAATGTAGAAATAATAAACATACCTGGTATTGGCCGGTGCTACCAATCCGTCAGGTTTCCCTGTCACTGGTGACTCAAGGCCTGGGCACTGCATGGTCACAGTGTGGAGGAATGTGGGAGGAGCCAGGGACGTACACCTGCGTCTATGTGGATCTAGTGACAAAGGACCTGAAAGGGAGGGCAGGGTTACTGGCAGGGAAGGAAGCCGTCTCTGTTTATGTATGTATCTATGTGTGTGTTATGTGCTCAGTTCTGAGTGTCAGCAAAGCTGCAGGGTTATTTCTTTTTCTTTTATTTTATTTAGATTCTATTATATTTCTTGATAAAAAAAAAAAAGGTTTGTACTGGGCCTACTGTTACATAACCATTTTAAAAAAGTTTCCAATTTAATTCTAATATCAAATTTGCTTTGTTCCCATGATATTTTGTGTTGAAGATATTCTAGGTAGGCATCTGGAGCACTACATTGCAGGACATAGTGCTGCCACATTGTGCTCTTGCAAATGGATAACAGTCTTACAAAACTCCTGCCATATAATGCTCCAGAAATTGGTCCGGCTCCTAAGCATACGTCCCTGCTTTTCCACAAAAGATAGCAAGAGAACAAAAAATGTATAATATGAGTAAATTAGAAAGACGTTTAAAATTGCATGCTCTATCTCAATCATGAAAAGTTTCATATCCCTTTAATTTATATTAATAAAGAATATATATATATAAAACTGCAATGGACTACATATGGACTACATTTACTAATACACACAATTCATGAGCAAAAATGTAGCCTACATCCAGTGGGTTATTAAAAAAAAAAGTGTATTATTTAAAAAAAAAAAAAAAAAAACGGGCAGCGGCCATGTTAGGTCGCATAGCTGTGTGCTGCTGCAGCCTTTCTTTGAAAATCATAGAAATTCCCAACTTAATTCATTGATCCATTTAATATTTCACTGGAGCTGAATGGTGAATTGGACTCTGCGTCTATTGAATACATTTATATGAGGATAACTGCTAGCATCGGTGCCCGGAGCCGTTTTACAATCTAGGCCTACTCTAAACCCCCCGGCAGGAAGCCTCTGGCCCTGTCGTTACGCAGCACTCAATGTGCTTTCGAGATATACATTTCTTGTAAAACATTTTGCATTATGGACCTGCAATACATTTGATGAGATATGGAGATTGCAATTTATATTCTGGAGGAGCTCCGGTGCCTGCTTGAAACGCACAGAGTCGCCTTTGAGGATAAACTAAATATGGCACTCAGAGACAGTGACGATCGCACTTTTCAACAACCTCCTGTGACATTCCCAACTGCTCATGAATCTACACCCATACTCAAACACTCGCTGCCTGTTAATATTGCACCCCAGAGAGACTCAAACTCTGCTCCTACAGAACCTGTGATTCCGGATACCGGATCTAAACTAACACTGTGTGCAATGGAGATGGAGAGCGGCATTCAGCGGGAGAGAGCTTGGAAAAAAGTTACCGGCATGAGCAGACCTACTTTCACTTTGCCCTGGCAGCCGATACCTATGGAACTTCGCCTAACAGCGATCTTAGCTGAAGCCTGCGCCCTGATCAGCAGATCTACACAGCCGCAAGCAGCGCAGCTCTCACGAGCACCTCTCCTGTCAGCTATCTGCTTACATTCACCCTTAGTGTGCCTGAACTGGGACCCGGGCGGTTTGCTGTGGGCTTCTCTCTGGAAACTCATCATAGTGTCCCATGGTAGATTTCCTAGCTCACAGACTTTGTTTGTTACTGCCAGGTCTCAGGCAATCTAGCCGCAAGTAAGACGGACTGCCGGCGGTTCTCTATAAACTGACTGTTTTGAACATTGAAGGGACGGTGATATTCCAAAAAGGTCCTCTTTATCCATACCGACTGTTTGGTGATATAATAGCCATAATGAGTGTAACCCTTCCTAACTTAGAATAACTCATAGTGTAAATGCCCTTGTCTGTTTTTTGTAGTTTCATGTTTTCCAGTGTTAGAATATTGATTCTGTTGCCTCAAGTTAGTATATTGTTTAACAATAATCCATACATTAGCTTTATGAGACCCTACAGTTATTTATTTACCTATTTATTTAAAGTTAAACCTCACACTGCCTGTTTTAAATTTTACAGCTTCTCTTTTTCTTCTTTTTTTATGTTACATGGGACCCTATTACTGGTTAACAACTACGATTGCCCCACACAGCCTCTCACTTATATATCTATTTACCTCTCATTGCCCTATAATATCTTGAAGCTATTGAGCCATACATTTTATTTATTTCCCTAGTGGTTTTACTTATTAATTTGGGACGGCGTCCTGCTGTCAGCGGCCGAGATAGCGGGACAACTCCCTTTAATCTAAGTATGTATGCTTACTAGACCCTACCTATGCTCTAGCATCTACAACTACCAAGGCTGGCATTTTCATCTGGATAAACCTATACTCATAGGCATACATTAGCAATTATGAGTCCCAATAAATGATTAAGTTGCAATTCAGAATACCTGTTTTCCTTAAAGCTAATATTCTACACTGTTATACCTTAAAGATCCCAGTTAGACGCCATATACGCCTCTCCTTGTTAATAACAGGGTCACCCCTCATCCTCTATATGCAAACCTAATTTGACCTCACAGGTCCCTCCTTTTGGGATAATTACAGTGCTTATTCCTTTCACTGGACTCCACATACATCCCATAACTACAGCCTTAAGGTCCGGGTGCGGCTCCACTTTCTAATTTCTAATTTTATATCAGTTGTACATCTCCTACCTGAGTTACACATCTGGCAGAGTCCTAAGTTTCCTTACTTTCAACCTGTTTCACTGCAATTCTTAATAAATATACAGAAATATAAAAGTGTTTACATAGTTACCAGTTACACAATATCTCAGATCTGCAGAAAAACATAAAATAGAGGTTCTTCAGTTAGGGTCCATGAGTGACCCTCTAACATAATGTTCACCCACGTCCAGTTTGGTTGATAGCAAATATGTGGTCCAAGAGTGGCCGCTTTAATGTCACGGTGGGTATACTGTTTGAATATCATTTACTACAGGCAATGAGTGGGTAATATGCATACTGTTCATTTAACTGTTTTGTTCTAGTTACCTGCTCTGTAATAATTTACTCTACTTTACCTTGTATTATGCATTGATCATTATTGATTGTTTGTATTGCAAAGAACCTCAATAAAAAATATTTAAAAAAAACAAAACAAAGATTCAGGATGGCACAGAACACCACATCAAAACGTGTAAAAGCAAATTCCTAACTTATTGTGAAAAAAAGAAAAAGAGTGATTGCGCTAACTCTACACTCACAGCCTATCCTGGGAAACCCTTTCCACAAGAATAACCAATGTTGTAAATATAAGAAAATGTAGGAAGGCGCTACAAGCAGAGTGTATATGTAAACAATATCTATATAAAAATCAGTAAACAAAGTGATAAACAGCATAGAGTGTAGCAATGAAAGTACTATACCAAAAACACTCCTAGCAAAAAACAACCAAAATAATATATATAACATATTCAATAATGTGCAATATAATTTGCCACTTGGAAAATAGTGGAAAGAAGAAAATCAAATCTCAAAAAAGAAAAAACTAATGCCTAGATTACGAGTTTGGCGTTAGCCTTAAAAAGCAGCGTTGAGAGGTCCAAACGCTGCTTTTTTTCTAATGCTGGTATTATGAGTCTGGCAGGTACAGGCTCACCGCTCACTTTTCTTCCGCGACTCGAGGCTAACGCAAATCCCCTTACGTCAATTGCGTATCCTATCTTTTTAATGGGATTTGTCTAACGCTGGTATTACGAGTCTTGGAAGAAGTGAGCGGTAGACCCTCTCCTGTCAAGACTCCTAACGCATTGAAAAGTCAGTAGTTAAGAGTTTTATGGGCTAACGCCGGAACATAAAACTCTTAACTAAAGTGCTAAAAGTACACTAACACCCATAAACTACCTATTGACCCCTAAACCGAGCCCCCCCCCCACATTGGAAACACTTTAATATATATTTTAACCCCTAGGCCCATATTTATCAAGCTCCGTACTGAGCTTGAAGGGCCGTGTTTCTGGTGAGTCTTCAGACTCGCCAGAAACACAAGTTATGAAGCAGCGATCATAAGACCGCTGCTCCATAACCCTGTCCGCCTGCTCTGAGCAGGCGGACAGGAATCTCCGGAAATCTACCCGATCGAATACGATCGGGTTGATTGACACCTCCCTGCTGGCGGATGATTGGCCGCGAGTCAGCAGGGGGTGGCGTTGCACCAGCAGCTCTTGTGAGCTGCTGGTGCAATGTTAAATGCGGAGAGCGTATTGCTTTCCGCATTTAGCGTGGTCTTGCGGACCTGATCCGCAGTGTCTGATCAGATCAGCAAGACCATTGATAAAATGGGGCCTTAATCTGCCGATCGGACATCACTACCACTTTAATAAATATATTAACCCCTAAACCGCCGCACTTCCGCCTCGCAAACACTATTTAAATTTTATTAACCCCTAATCTGCCGTCCCTAACATCGCTGACACCTACTTACATTTATTAACCCCTAATCTGCCACCCCCAACGTCGCCGCTACTATATTAAAGGTATGAACCCCTAAACCTAAGTCTAAACCTAACCCTAACCCCCCCTAACTTAAATATAATTTAAATTAAACAAAATAAATTTAACATAATTAAATAAATTAATCCTATTTAAAACTAAATACCTATAAAATAAACCCTAAGCTAGCTACAATATAACTAATAGTTACATTGTAGCTAGCTTAGGATTTATATTTATTTTACAGGCAACTTTGTATTTATTTTAACTAGGTACAATAGTTATTAAATAGTTATTAACTATTTAATAACTACCTAGTTAAAATAAGTACAAAATTACCTGTAAAATAAACCCTAACCTAAGTTACAATTACACCTAACACTACACTATCATTAAATTAATTACCTAAACTACCTACAATTAAATACAATTAAATTAAATAAACTAAATTACGAAAAGAAACAAACACTAAATTACAGGGGAAAAAAATTACAAGAATTTTAAACTAATTACACCTAATCTATTCCCCCTAATAAAATAAAAAAGCCCCCCAAAATAATAAAATTCCCTACCCTATACTAAATTACAAACAGCCCTTAAAAGGGCCTTTTGCGGGGCATTGCCCCAAAGTAATCAGTTCTTTCACCTGTAAAAAAAAAAACAATACCCCCTCAACATTAAAACCCACCACCCACACACCCAACCCTACTCTAAAACCCACCCAATCCTCTCTTAAAAAAACCTAACACTACCCCCCTGAAGATCTCCCTACCTTGAGCCATCTGCACCCAGCCGGGCACAAGTGGACATCCAGAGGGGCAGAAGTCTTCATCCGATCCGGGCAGAAGAGGTCCTCCAAGTGGCAGAAGTCTTCATCCAAGCGGCATCTTCTATCTTCATCAATCCGGAGCAGAGCGGGTCCATCTTCAATTCAGCCGACGCGGAGCCATCCTCTTCAAACGACGTCCTAACACTGAATGAAGGTTCCTTTAAATGACGTCATCCAAGATGGCGTCCTTTGAATTCCGATTGGCTGATAGGATTCTATAAGTCAATCGGAATTAAGGTAGGAAAAATCCTATTGGTTGATCCAATCAGCCAATAGGATTAAAGTTCAATCCTATTGGCTGATTGGATCAGCCAATAGGATTGAGTGCATTCTATGGCTGTTCCAATCAGCCAATAGAATGCAAGCTCAATCCTATTGGTTGATCCAATCAGCCAATAGGATTTTTCCTACCTTAATTCCGATTGGCTGATAGAATCATATCAGCCAATCGGAATTCAAGGGACGCCATCTTGGATGACGTCATTTAAAGGAACCTTCATTCAGTGTTAGGACGTCGTTTGAAGAAGATGGCTCTGCGTCGGCTGGATTGAAGATAGACCCGCTCCGGATGGATGAAGATAGAAGATGCCGCTTGGATGAAGACTTCTGCCGCTTGGAGGACCTCTTCTGCCTGGATCGGATGAAGACTTCTGCCCCTCTGGAGGTCCACTTGTGCCCGACTGGGTGAAGACGGCTCAAGGTAGGGAGATCTTCAGGGGGGTAGTGTTAGGTATTTTTAAGGGGGGATTGGGTGGGTTTTAGAGTAGGGTTTGGTGTGTGGGTGGTGGGTTTTAAGGAATATATTTATTTTCACTGTAAAAATAGTTAAAAAGATTTTTCAGATAAGGTGTAATATTTTTAGATAAAATTTTATAGAATTCGTTAGGGACTGCATCCGGTCCAGGTGCTTTATCCCTTACTAAGTTTTTAATGGCCTTGTCAATTTCAATTTCAGAGATAGGGGCGTTTATATACAAACTTAGCTCAGGAGATATAACTGGAGTCTTCTCCCAGAATTAATTTATTTGCTGCATATTAGATTCCTGGAAGGAATATAGGCTATTATAATATTTAGTAAACACTTGAAGTATCTCTTCTGAAGTTGTAGCCACTATTCCTTCATTTTGAATTCTTTCAATTACTGAGGATTTCTTGTCATTCTTCAGGCTCGCCAGAAACACCAGTTATGAAGCAGCGATCTAAACCGCTGCTCCATAACCTGTCCGCCTGCTCTGAGGAGGTGGACAGAGATCGCCGCAATTCAACCCGATCGAATACGATTGGGTTGATTGACACCCAATCTGCAGGGGGCGGCGTTACACCAGCAGTTCACAAGAGCTGCTGGTGCAATGCTGAATACAGAGAGCGTATTGCTCTTCGCATTCAGTGAGGTCTGTCGGACATGATCCGCAATGTCGGATCATGTACGACAGGCCTTTCATAAATAGGCCCCTAAGTGGGTTTCCTGTAAAAAAGCTATATTTCATTTCAGTTTTTTGAGTTGACCCAGGACTGTTTTCCGTTTGATAGGGGAGGTAATGCCCCCTATATTCCATGATACTGTTTAAAGAATTGGGCTCATTCATAATCTAATTTAAATATGAAGACCAAGAAAAATGAGCCAGAGGAAAAAAAAGAAAAAAGAAAAATATATAAATTCCCTTCCCCCTCTATAACACCCACCCACCCCTCTCCAACCATCTATCATTCCACATCTTTCCCTCCTATTTACAAATAAACCCTTTAAGAAGAACCATCCCCTCTTCCTTGAATTTTGAGGAGCGCGCCATCTCAAGAAACATAAAGTAGAAGAAATCAAGAGAATATTCCTAATTCCTTTATCATTGTATTAATTCATTTTCTATCAAAAAATTCTCAGCATCCTTAGGATTCTCAAAAAAACTGATTTGGTCGTTAAGTATAATTTTTAATTTGGCAGGATAAATTATAGTAGCCTGGATTCTCTGGTTAATAAGTTTAGTACATATGGGTGACATTTCTTTTCTCTTCAGGGATATCTCATACGAGAAATCCTGAAAGATAAATATTTTAACACCTCCTACTGAAATTGGTTGTGATTTCCGATAATATTGCATTAATGTAACTTTGTCTTGAAAATTAAAGAGTTTAGCAATTACCGGTCTTGCTCTTGATTTCTTATTACTATTAACTGGCTCTCTGACTATTCTGTGTGCCCGCTCAACTATGATGGTATGGTGTGTAGAAGGGATACCCAGGAGTTTGACTAATGTTATTGAAATAAATTCTGTTAGGTTCTCATACGCTTTATTTTCAGGGAGTCCTACTATCCTGACGTTGTTCTTTCTGGAATGATTCTCTAAATCTTCAATTTTAAGCTGCATTTTTAAAAGCAAAGAATGATTAGCCTCAAGTTTAGTTTTCAGTGTCTCATTATTGTCTTCTATATCCGAAACTCTCTGTTCAACGTTTTGGAGTCTATTAGAAAATTGTCTAACTTCATGTCAGGGTGCCAGGAATCAGACAGAGACGAAAAGTGCAAAAATAATCACACCTTTATTAATAGCAAAAAATATTAAAAAGTCCACAAAACAAATAATAAGCCAGGAATCAAAACCAGAGCTGGTAGTCAGATGAGCCGAGTCAGGAGCCAAAGCGAATAGTCAGACGAGCCGAGTCAGGAGCCAAAGCGAGTAGTCAGATGAGCCGGAATCAAGAACAAGGAGAACAGCAGAGTCAGGAGCAAGCCAGGGATCAGGAACCAGGAGGGACATCAGACAGCCAGGTAATAAACAGGAGCTCTCACAAACAGGTCTGAGACAACGCAAGGGCAAAGCATAATGAACAGAGGCCCTTTAAATAATAAGTGATGACATCACAATTCTGAGACTGCATCCTGTCTCACACTGATGATGAACAGCAGTCTGGCCATAAAAGGAAGTGCAGGAAATGAGCAACATCACACAGAATGCACCAAGTCAGCAAGAGAGGTGAGTAAAATGGCTGCCAGCAGCACATGGCAAACAAAAGAGGGAAAAAACCCTGACAGTACCCTCCCCTCAACGACCCCTCCCCCGCGGGAGGACAAAAGGCTTATTGGGGAAACGGGCATGGAAGGCACGGAGGAGGATGGGAGCATGAACATCAGAGGAGGGTACCCATGAAAGCTCCTCCGGACCATAGCCCCTCCAGTGAACCAAATACTGTACGCGGCCCCTGGACATATGAGAGTCAATAATGCTGCTGATCTCATATTCCTCATGGTTGTCAACAAAGATAGGACGGGGACGAGGCAACACAGTGGTAAACCGATTACAAACCAATGGTTTCAAGAGGGAGACATGAAAAACATTGGAGATGCGCATTGCAGGAGGAAGGTCAAGAGCGTAGGCCACAGGATTGACCCGTCGGAGTATTAGAAAAGGACCAACATAACGGGGAGCCAGTTTATTGGAAGGCACACAAAGGTTCAAGTTGTGGGAGGACAGCCAAACTCTCTCACCAACCTGGTAGGAAGGCGCAGGCAGACGCCTACGATCGGCCTGGAACTTTTGGCGCTGCAATCCTGAATCTGCACCCACATGGAACGGAGTTGCCGGAGATGCTCCTCCAAAGCTGGAATACCCTTAGACATGAATGAATCGGGCAACAAGGATGGTTGAAAACCATAATTCGCCATGAACAGGGATAACTTGGAAGAAGCATTAATAGCACTATTACGAGCAAACTCTGCCCAAAGTAACAGTTCAGACAAATTATTGTGGTGATCTGAGACATAGCAACGGAGGAACTGTTCCAGAGCTTGATTAGACCATTCCACAGCCCCATTGGATTGAGGGTGATATGCAGAGGAGAAGGAAAGCTGGATCCCCATTTGAGCACAAAAGGAATGCCAAAATCTGGAGACAAACTGGCTACCCCAGGCTACCCCAGTCTGACACTATCTCCTTGGGTAACCCATGTAAATGGAAGACCTCCCGGGCAAAAATTGAGCGGTAGGCAACTTCTTCAAGGGAATGCAATGTGACATTTTAGAAAAACGGTCAACCACCATAAAGATAACAGTATTGCCATTGGAAACAGGGAGCTCAACAATGAAGTCCATGGAAAGATGTGTCCAAGGACGCTCACCATTAGCAATAGGTTGAAGAAGACCCACAGGAAGACGTCGAGGAGTCTTATTCTGTGAACAAACTGAGCAGGAGGCAACATACACAGCAACATCAGAACGAAGACCTGGCCACCAGAATTGTCGAGTGACAGACCAAATCATTTGGTTCTTGCCTGGGTGACCTGCGGTTTTAGGATAGGTAAGTGTGCAAAAGTTTAGTTCGAAGATTCTCAGCAACAAAACACTTACCACTAGGTTTCTCAGGAGGTGCATTGGTTTGTGCAGCCAGGATCTACTCCCCCAAGGGAGAAGTCAAATTAGTACGTATGGTAGCCAAAATATGGTCAGGAGGTATAACTGGAGTAGGTACAGACTCCTCCTTGGACAGAGGCGAAAATTGTCGAGAGAGGGCATCAGCCCTAACATTCTTACTACCAGGCAGGTAGGAGACCACATAATTAAACCGAAACAAAAATAGCGCCCATCTGGCCTGTCGGGGCGACAAACGTTTTGCTTCAGATAGATAAGTTAAGTAAGAATGAGCACAGGCACGCTAGTACCCTCGAGAAGATGCCTCCATTCCTTGAGTGCCAAAATTATGGCCAGTAATTCCCTGTCGCCAATTTCATAATTGCACTCTACTGGAGATAATTTCTTAGAAAATAAACCACACAGATGCAAGGAACCGTCAGGCATAGGACGTTGAGACAAGAGGGCACCTACTCCAGTCTCAGATGCATCATCCTCAAGAACGAAAGGCAGGACAGGGTTAGGATGAGCCAGAACTGGAGTGGCAGAAAAGGCAGTTTTAAGACTAACAAAAGCCTTAATGGCAGTAGGTGACCAATGGAGTGGATCATTCTCTTTACGGGTCATGTCTGTGGTTTGACCAAGGAAGAAAAGTTTTTAATAAACTTTCTATAGTAATTGGCGAACCCCAAAAAACATTGAATAGATCGAAAGACCAACTGGGCGAGGCCACTGCAGAACTGCAGATAACTTGTCAGGATCCATGGAGAACCCTGCAATGGAGATAACATAACCTAGGAAGGTTACTTGAGTCTGATGGAACTCACATTTCTCGAGTTTACAAAACAGGCCGTTCTCACGTAGTCTCTGAAGAACCCGTGTAACATCAGAACGATGAGCCTCAAACGTGGGTGAGTGTATGAGGATGTCGTCTAAGTACACCACAACACACTGTTGAAATATATCTCGTAGGACATCATTAATAAATTCCTGGAAAACAGCAGGAGCATTACATAGGCCAAAGGGCATTACAAGATACTCATAATGCCCGCTCCTGGTGTTAAATGCTGTTTTCCATTCATGACCCTGCTTGATCCTAACGAGATTGTACGCTCCTCTCAAATCAAGTTTAGTAAAGACCATAGCTTCCTTGAGGCGGTCAAAGAGTTCCGTAATGAGCAGAATAGGGTAAGCATTCTTAATGGTAAGACGATTAAGACCCCTATAATTGATGCATGGTCTTAACTCGCCACCCTTTTTCTTCACAAAGAAGAAGCCAGCCCCTGCAGGAGAGCAGGATTTGCGGATGATCCCCCACGACAGAGCATCGGCAACATACTCCTCCATAGCACAATTCTCCACGACAGACAGAGAGTAAACCCGGCCCTGAGGAGGAATGGCTCCGGGTTGCAGGTCTATGGCACAATCGTAAGACCGGTGAGGAGGCAACGTACCAGCATGCACCTTGTCAAAAATATCTAGAAACTCTCGGTACTCCTCTGGCAATTGAGATACCGAAGAAGTGCACAAGACTTTAACTGGTTTCCGAAGACAAGTGGAAATACATTGCGGAGACCATGACAAAATTTCGGACCTGCGCCAGTCGAGACTGGGATTGTGCTTTTGGAGCCAGGGATAACCCAGAAAAACCGGAAATGCAGAGAGTTTATCACCTGGAACTGGAGGGTTTCAAAATGGAGAGCCCCAACAGCCATGGATAATGAAGCAGTTTTGTGAGTAACGAGTGCGGGGTGAAGGGGCCTGCCATCAATGGCCTCAACAGCAAGCGGAACAGACCGAGGCAAAACAGAAATGGAGTGCTTTAACAGAAAAGCACTGTCAATGAAATAGCCTGCAGCACCGGAGTCAATAAGAGCCTGGGTGACTATGGAGGAGTTCACCCAGGAAAGGACAACCATGACCAAAGGTTTCTCCTTTAGTGGTTCTGGGGATGAGGGTAAACCACCCAAGGTCTGCCCCCGACAGGACCTTAGGTGTGCGGGTTTCCCGACCGTGTAGGACAAGACTTTAAAAGATGGCCCTGTAACCCACAATAGAGGCAGAGCCCCTCCCTCCTCCTAAAGGCCCTCTCCGCCACTGAGAGATGCGTGAATACCAACTGCATCGGCTCAGCAGTATTTGGTGACCCGGGACCAGGAGGCATGGGAGGAGAGGGAGGCATGGGTGGGAACGAACACGTAGGAGACAATTGAACAGGAGGCTTCCGCAAGTGGTCCTTGGAAGAGGGTCTCTCTCTGAGTCTGATGTCAATTAGGATAAAAAAGACGCCAATGCCTCTGGTAAATCTCTGGCAGCAACTTCGTCATTAATCGCATCAGAGAGCCCATGAAAGAAGGCGGCAACAAGGGCTTCATTGTTCCAACCTACCTCTGCAGCAAGCGTATGAAACTCTATGGCATACTGAGCAACAGATCTTGTACCTTGCTGAATGGACATGAGTCGTTTAGCAGCAGAGGAGGAGCAAGCCAGAACATCAAACACTCTTCGAAAGGAGGCCACAAATTCAGGGTAATTTGAAATCACAGGTTTATTAGTCTCCCACAAGGGATTAGCCCAGGCAAGAGCTGTGTCAGAGAGTAACGAGATGAGAAATCCCACCTTAGCTCTGTCAGAGGGAAACGCCTGAGGTAACATCTCAAAGTAAATGCCCACCTGGTTCAAAAACCCTCTGCACTGATTAGGATTGCCTCCATATCGCTGAGGTAGAGGTGCAGAACTGGACATGCACCTGGTAGGACTAGGTGCAGCAGTGAAAACAGGAGCAGCCATAACTTGCGGGACACTTTGGTCCAAATGTGCAGGGCTAGTGCAAATTGATCCAAGCGGTGATACTGTTTATCCATCCTGGAAATTATGGCAGGTAAAGGTGGATTATTAGCACCATCAGGATTCATGGCCCTTGCGTAATGTCAGGGTGCCAGGAATCAGACAGAGACGAAAAGTGCAAAAATAATCACACCTTTATTAATAGCAAAAAATAATAAAAAGTTCACGAAACAAATAATAAGCCAGGAATCAAAACCAGAGCTGGTAGTCAGACGATCCGAGTCAGGAGCCAAAGCGAATAGTCAGACGAGCCGAGTCAGGAGCCAAAGCGAGTAGTCAGACGAGCCGGAATAAGGAACAAGGAGAACAGCAGTCAGGAACAAGCCAGGGATCAGGAACCAGGAGGGACGTCAGACAGCCAGGTAATAAACAGGAGCTCTCACAAACAGGTCTGAGACAACGCAAGGGCAAAGCATATTGAACAGAGGCCCTTTAAATAATAAGTGATGACATCACAATTCTGAGACTGCATCCTGTCTCACACTGATGATGAACAGCAGTCTGGCCATAAAAGGAAGTGCAGGAAATGAGCAGCATCACACAGAATGCACCAAGTCAGCAAGAGAGGTGAGTAAAATGGCTGCCAGCAGCACATGGCAAACAAAAGATGGAAAAAACCCTGACACTTCATTTGTTAATGTTAGTAAGTATTGTTTAATTTCTGATTTAAACATGTCAAACTTACGTGTCAGAGCACTCGTAATACTCTCAACCAGCACTTACACATCAATTTGTTCATTACATCGGATATGATTAATGTTGCCTGGATGTATTTCAGACGTAATCTCTACAGCATTTTTATTTGTCCTGTCTCTTGGTTTCCCGGCCATAGCTGGAGAAGTGGTTTTAGTATAGGTAGGTGATTTAATACATTTATCCATATATTGTGCGAAAGAAAAAAAAGAAAAGAAAAAGGGGAAGTGAAGTGTTTAGTGAGGAGTTTGTGAAGTGAGAAAAAAAGGAGGGGGAAGTGATAAAAGAAATTAACTTGAATTTTCAGTGCGTGCTTTATACAAAACTTCGTGCATTGACGACCAGCCATGCCAGGAAAAAGGGACACATGATTTAATTGTTTTTTTAGGTTACAGTTAAGGGTTTTATCTGTTTAAAAGTTTTTTTTTCCCCCCAATAGGTGTCCCAGAGAGACTCCACTATTTCCTCCACTATTCAGCTCGTAGCAAACAAGCCATCAGTCTCTCTCTCGCAGCACCGGTGGGAGGGAGAGTTTCACAGCACATATTTAGGTTGATTTCTGATATCCTAGGACACGCTGAGTTTTTTTACTATTCACGACTCCTCAGCCGCCGCCTTCTCTGGCAGAGGCGCCAATGTCTTGCGCCAGTCTTCCTCTAGTGGATGTTATTCTCCTGCCGCACAATCTCCCCAGTCACAGGGGCTCCAAGCGCAAGTTTCTTTGCCTTAGGAGCAGGTGCAGGGGTTTCTGCACACATTTTCTTTAACTCTCACTGCCTCTAACTCATCTTCTCAGCAACCTTTCTCTCACACCCTGCTCCCCCTCTCAATCTAACTAACCCTCAAAAAACAGCTTCTGTTTATCTCTTTAGCCTTCCTTCCTGAAACGCAGCTGCCTCCTCAAACTCTCTTCCTTCCTCCCTGATATCCACCACCCTCCTCATCCTCTTACACAGCTTCTATCTCTTTACAGTCTGGTTATTCTTATTCCTCTCTTCTTCATGCACAGCACCCTCCTCACCCTCAGTCTGTTACACATAACCTCCCCCGTATCTTCTCACCCCTTCTTCTTTCCACACAACCTTGCTTATTCTCTCAGCTTAATGTCCCTGCCTGCCCTTGCTCATGCTCTCAGTCCCTCTGTCTCTTGCACACAGCCTACTCATCTTTTCATCCCTGAGTGATGTAGAGAATTTTAATGCAGATGAAGAAGTGACGGGGACATTGCTATTACCTTTAACAACACATCTTAAGGCGAAGGTGATAATCAGGGCGCAAAAAGCAAAGTATGTAGATGTATTCAATATAACTAGGGAAGCTGTGGCTTTAAAATCTAGAGGTGATGAGTTGAAGGGAAAAAAAGTTAAGCAAACATTTACAGAATGGGTGAAGGGTATGTTAATTTATGCTGAATGTTTTATTACAGCTAATCCAGACAAGGTAAAAGGAATGTTGAGGTACATCCAACTAATTGCAGAATGCTATACAACCAATGGAGGTTATGCGTGGAAAGATTATGATGCAGAATTTAGAAGGGGTCATTTGCAATTGGGGGATAGGGGGAGAAAGGATTTTGGGGTAAAAATCTTGGATATGTACACAAGGCTAATGAAGGTAACAGACAATCAGAATGCTGGGCTTTCAATGATAAAAAGGTGCGACTAGGGCAACACATGCAAATACAGGCATGTGTGTAGGTATTGTGGTGGGGGACATGCTGGCATAGAGTGTAGAAAAAAATAACAACAATAATGGGTTGGGAAGGAATTCCTTTCGGAACCAGGGAAATGCAGGAGGGGGACAAGCAGTGGGAACTGGCCACAACACCATTGAGAATAGATAGGATAACGATTGAGTTGCAATTCTACACTAACGAAGGGGATAGGCATTTGCTAACTGAAGGATTAAATAAGGGATTTACAGTACCAGTTAAACATGAAGTGGTGGGGGCAGTTAAGGATAGGAACTTAAAGTCAGCTAGCAAATTTCCAGAGATCTTAAAGGAAAAATTGGAAAAGGAGGTAGCTATGGGTAGGATGGCAGGGCAAATCAAGGAAAAACATTTAAAAGATTTGGTAGTTTCCCCCTTGGGGGGTGGTTCCCAAGAAAGAGACGGGAAAATATAGAATGATGCATCATTTATCTTACCCTGGGGGTAAATCAGTAAATGATGCAATTGACAAAATGAATGCTGCAGTACAATACCAGTCATTTGACAGCGCAGAAAAACTGGTAAGAGAGGCAGGAAGAGGGGCATAATGGCCAAGATAAACATTGAGTCGGCCTAATTACCTTTGAATCCTGATAGTTTCAAACTAATGGGGTGTAAATTTGATGGTTATTTTTCTGTTGATAAATGCTTGCCAATGGGTTGTTCAATATTTGAGAAATTCAGTTCATTTCCACATTGGTTGCTGGTGGAGAGGCTAGGGAAGGAATCAGTGGTACATAAAGTTATTAACCCCTATCCTGCCAATCCCGGACCCCACCGCAAATAAATAAATTGTTTAACCCCTAAACCGTCGCACCCGGAGCCGCCGCTACCTACATTAAATTTATTAACCCCTATCCTGCCCCCCCTACACCGCCGCCACCTACATTACATTGATTAACCCCTAATCTACCCCCCCTACACCGCCGCCACTATATTATGCATCATTTATCTTACCCTGGGGGTAAATCAGTAAATGATGCAATTGACAAAATGAATGCTGCAGTACAATACCAGTCATTTGACAGCGCAGAAAAACTGGTAAGAGAGGCAGGAAGAGGGGCATAATGGCCAAGATAAACATTGAGTCGGCCTAATTACCTTTGAATCCTGATAGTTTCAAACTAATGGGGTGTAAATTTGATGGTTATTTTTCTGTTGATAAATGCTTGCCAATGGGTTGTTCAATATTTGAGAAATTCAGTTCATTTCCACATTGGTTGCTGGTGGAGAGGCTAGGGAAGGAATCAGTGGTACATAAAGTTATTAACCCCTATCCTGCCAATCCCGGACCCCACCGCAAATAAATAAATTGTTTAACCCCTAAACCGTCGCACCCGGAGCCGCCGCTACCTACATTAAATTTATTAACCCCTATCCTGCCCCCCCTACACCGCCGCCACCTACATTACATTGATTAACCCCTAATCTACCCCCCCTACACCGCCGCCACTATATTAAATGAATTAACCCCTAAATCTAAGTCTAACCCTAACCCTAACACCCCCCTAACCGAGATATAATTTAAATACATCTAAATAAAATTACTATTATTAACTAAATTATTCCTATTTAAAACTAAATACTTACCTATAAAATAAACCCTAAGATAGCTACAATATAACTAATAGTTACATTTGTATCTATCTTAGGGTTTATTTTTATTTTACAGGCAACTTTGTATTTATTTTAACTAGGTACAATAGCTATTAAATAGTTATTAACTATTTAATAGCTACCTAGCTAAAATTAATACAAAATTACCTGTAAAATAAATCCTAACCTAAGTTACAATTACACCTAACACTACACTATCATTAAATAAATTAATTAAATACAATTACCTACAATTAAATTAAAATAACTAAAATTAACTAAAGTACAACAAAACCCTCTAAATTACAGAAAATTAAAAAATTACAAGAAGTTTAAACTAATTACACCTAATCTAAACCCCCTAATAAAATAAAAAAGCCCACCAAAATAATAAAATTCCCTACCCTAAACTAAATTACAAATAGCCCTTAAAAGGGCCTTTTGCGGGGCATTGCCCCAAAGTAATCAGCTCTTTTACCTGTAAAAAAAAAAAGAAATACAACCCTCCCAACATTAAAACCCACCACCCACACCCAACCTTACTCTAAAACCCACCCAATCCCCCCTTAAAAAAACCTAACACTACCCCATTGAAGATCACCCTACCTTGAGATGTCTTCACCCAGCCGGGCACAAGTCTTCATCTGATCCGGCCAGAAGTCTTCATCGAATCCGGGCAGAAGACTTGATCGAGAAGACTTACATTTGGTGGTATATGAGACATTCAATAATATCTTTTGAAGTACCGTCTGACTGTGTTGATAATGCCTCTGTTATAATGACTCTCAGATTATGGGAATAGTGTTTTACAGATATACATTATAATTATTCTAATCATTCATCCCATGCAGTCTTACACTGTTCAATATCTGTACCCAAATGCATTCCATTCTCAGTAAGAGTTGTTCTATGTCACCTCCTCTTATACCCAGAATTGCCTGTTGTAAGACTGTGAATTTTGCGACACTGGTTATAGTTTGGTCACCAAATATTTATTATTCATAATAAAGTTGAAAGGGTGGTAGAATTTATAATCTATTTATCTCCTATTCTATATCCCCTATCAAGTATGTGTTATTATTTTTCTTTTTGACTCACTGGTATTTACCTTTTTTTTTATCACGTTGTATATTTTCACTATGGTTCCTCTCATCACACACAAACACCCAGCTACGTAGCATCTAAGCAATAAATATGACTATTTAAAATACATTACATGAAATACCACTGTATTGAAGTCCGTAATAGAACCATAATGCAACTAAGATATAAAATTGTATTTAGGTACATCATTATTAAGATATCATTCAGAAATTAGAAGCAATGAATAACTTTCATAACGCATAAAAATAAAAAGTGGACTCTCAGACATACTGACACTTCATGTTCTTAGGACATCAACGATATGATGTGATTTCTCATCTCACGTTAAACCGTTTACGAAACCCCCACTACTAGCATACATATGTAACGTATTGTGTGAGTTACCTCACAAATTTGAAGTCCTGATCAGAAGGATAGAAATAACATCAAGATACATGTACATAATTAAACTGTCAAATCAAAAAAATGGAACAGGACTTTGAGTGACATCTTAACAGAGCAATTGAAGCTCGCATTAACCAATCAAAATATGGAGGCGTGTGCATAAAGGCCTATAAACAGACGTCTCTTGCATGAATACCATAGCGTAACTGCTAAGCTAAGGAGTGAAATCTATTTTAATTGTGGTATTGATTAAGGGTTTCTTGTTAGCAGATGGTGGCTTAAATATTTAATGCCTATTGTATAGCGATAAGACAATTCTGGTATTTGCTGAATGCAACATAAAGCTATAGTATATAATCTATACGATGATGTAGAGCAATAGCAATCTAACAACTACATAGTAACTATTAAGTATCAATACATAGTACTGTTGGTTAGAAAAGCTACAAAGTAATTTAACCGCAATACCAGTAGTTGCAACTTTTATAATGCAAAAATAAGACAGTCACCGGAGGTAACACCCCTATATATACCTTGTGAGAACCACGTACAACATACAGGTATTATAACAAACACTAGCTCTACAGGGTAAACCATTAACAGACAGACCAATTAATTGATACTTCGCTTTACCTAGAACAAGATTAATTTATTAGTTCAGTGTAACTAAAGCAGCAATACAAAGAGGTACTGACCTCAATTACAGGTGTGTCTTAGATCTATATGTACTGGGATTCAAACCCAATGTAGGCCAAGTTATTAAATAACAGTACAAAAAAGATCTCAGCACAACCTAAGCGGCAGAGACAAGTTATACATAGCTGAACTTATTGATCTTCCGATATCATTAAATCCTCTGTATACAATATTAATCTTAACACAATACACAGGAGAAGTCTTTTTAATTTGAGTGTGGGCAGCAGGATACCTGCTATACTTGCTGTCTTTTAAATATTTAAGAATAAAACTTATTTTTTATTTAGTTTGTCTACTTTGACCAGGTACAATTGAACCAGTGCATACAAGCATGCTTTTTTGGACATACTCACACCAGGGAGTTGTGCCCTTGTAGTTGTAATTATTATTTATGCTTAAGCACTGTTCCTTAAAGTGACCTACACACACATATATATATATCTTTGACAAGGTCCATAAGGAAAGATACAATCCCTTAATTCTATTATTGTTCCTTTTTGTTTCATAATTCTATATTTCATGGTGTTCCACTCATGGTTATTCTTGGCATTCTTTTAGAATTCCTAGGATTCTTCAGTTTCTTCAGGATGGTTTGGATAAAGTTTTTTCTGCCAATACTTTGAAAGGACAAATCTCTGAGATTGCTAATCTTCCTTATGTTCACTGTTTCGTACAGGCTTTGACTCATATCAAACCTGTTATTAAATCTATCTCTCCTCCTTGGAGTCTAAATTTGATATTAAATACTTTGCAGGCTCCTCCTTTTGAGCCTATGGCCTCTAGTTATTAAGGTCTGGTGGACCTGATCTGACACTGCGGACCAGGTCCACCAGACCTCGCTGAATATGGCAAGCAATACGCTCGCCGTATTCAGTATTGCACCAGCAGCTCACAAGGCCGCCAACAGGGGGGTGTCAATCAACCCGATCGTACTCGATCGGGTTGATTTCCGGCGATGTCTGTCCGCCTGCTCAGAGCAGGTGGACAGGTTATGGAGCAGCAGTCTTACGGCGCTTGATAACTAGAGGCCTTTGCATTCTTTGGACATTAAACTACTTTCTTGGAAAGTGTTATTCCTCTTGGCTATCTCTTCTGTTAGAAGAGTTTCTGAATTGTCTGCTCTCTCTTGCGAGTCTCCTTATCTGATTTTTCATCAAGATAAAGCTGTTATGCAAACTTTGTTTAAATTTTTACCTAAAGTTGTAAATTTTAACAATATTAATAGGGAAATTATTGTTCCTTTCTTGTGTCCTAATCCTAAGAATACTCTTGAAAGATCTTTACATTCATTGGATGTGGTAAGAGCTTTGAAATATTATGTTGATTCTACTAAAGATTTCAGAAAGAATTCTATTTGTTATTTTTTCTAGTTCCAGAAAAGGTCAGAAAGCCTCTACCATTTCTTTGGCATCTTGGTTGAAACTTCTGATTCACAAAGTTTATTTGGAGGCGGGGCAGTCTCCGCCTCAGAGAATAACAGCTCATTCTACAAGATCAGTTGCCACATCTTGGGCTTTCAAGAATGAAGCTTCAGTTAAGCAAATCTGCAAATCAGCCACTTGGTCTTCTTTGCATACATCTACTAAATTTTACTATTTTTACATTTTTGCTTCTTTGGAAGCAGCTTTTGGTAGAAAGTTTCTTCAGACAGTTCTCTAAGTTTGATTTTAGTGCCTATGATTTAAGTTTTTTTGAATTTTTAAGAAAACATAATTATTTTTTTTTGGAAATAGCAGTTTTTATTTTATATAGTTACTCGTGGACTTCTGGATCTTGGGTATTATATCCCATCAGTAACTAGCTCATGCACTCTCACCACCTATATGAAAGAAAACATAATTTATGTAAGAACTTACCTAATAAATTAATTTCTTTCATGGTGGCGAGAGTCCACAAGACCCACCCATTTTATGGGGGTTATGATTTTTTTGTATAAAGCACATTATTTATCCTGTTTCTCTTTTTTATGCTTTTACTCCTTATACACCTCACTAACTTGGCTATACATTAAACTGAGGTATGAGTGAGGTGGGAGGTGTATTTATAGGTATTTTAGGTGTGGGAAACTTCGCCTCTCCTGGTAGGAATGTATATTCCATCAGTAACTAGCTGGTGGACTCTCACCACCATGAAAGAAATGCATTTATCAGGTAATTTCTTACGTAAATTATGTTTTTCTTTGGCCCGGTTCTTTACAGATTCATTCCTGTATTTTTTTTTATTGATTATTTTTTTATGGATAGTGCTAGCTAGGGCATACTATGTTTCTTTCTGTATTTCTTTTCTCTTGGTCTATGTTTCTTCATTTTATTAATTGTTTTATGATTAATTATGCCCCCGTGCACCCCAGGATACACATTACTTTAGAGGTTATCCTGGGTTTTCCATGTTCAATTATTAGATTTGGTATGCTAGCTGTTGCCCGCGGCTTCGCTTGCGTGGATTTTGTGATTTATAAGAGATAGCGAAAAACCTGACCACTCGCAACGACATGTGCCCTCACGTGTCGTTTTCACTTCTGTAACATCTTTGGTTTTTGAGGTATAGGCTTCCTCATAAATCAGCCCCCCCCATTTTGACCCACTTAAGTGGATTTGGGGGAAATGGTAAAACAAGTGTTTTTTTTTTATTTTTCAAGGAGAATCTAAATACCAATTTTCACATCTGTAACATCGCCGGTTTTTGAGATATACGTATCCTTATAAATCAGCCCCCCCTTTTGACCCCCCTTTAGAGGATTTTGGGGAAATGGTAAAACACACGTTTCTTTATTTTTCAAGGAGAATCTAAATACCAATTTTCACATCTGTAACCTCTTTTGTTTTTGAGATATAGGCATCCTCATAAATCAGCCCCCCCTTTTGACCCCCCTTAAAGGGACAGTCTACACCAGAATTTTTATTGTTTTAAAAGATAGATAATCCCTTTATTACCCATTCCCCAGTTTTGCATAACCAACACAGTTATATTAATATACTTTTAACCTCTGGGATTATCTTGTATCTAAGCCTCTGCAAACTGCCCCTTTATTTCAGTTCTTTTGACAGACTTGCAGTTTAGCCAATCAGTGCCTGCTCCCAGATAACTTCACGTGCACAAGCACAGTGTTATCTATATGAAACACATGAACTAACACCCTCTAGTGGTGAAAAACTGTTAAAATACATTCTGAAAAGAGGTGGCCTTCAAGGTCTAAGAAATTAGCATATGAACCTCCTAGGTTAAGCTTTCAACTAAGAATACCAAGAGAACAAAGCAAAATTGGTGATAAAAGTAAATTGGAAAATTGTTTAAAATTACATGCCCTATCTGAATCATGAAAGTTTATTTTGGCCTAGACTGTCCCTTTAAGTGGGTTTTGGGAAATACTAAAACATGTGTTTCTTTATTTTAAAAGGAGAATTTAAAAACACATTTTCACGTCTGTAACATCTTCATTTTTTGAGAAATAGGTGTCATATTAAATCAGCCCCCCCTTTTGACCCCCCCTTAAGTGGATTTGGGGGAAATAGTAAAACACGTGTTTCTTTATCTTTCAGGGGAATATAAATACCAATTTTTACGTCTTTAACATTGTCGATTCTTGAGATATAGGTATCCTCATAAAAAATGTTACCCCCCTTTTCACCCCCTTAGGGACGTAATTTCCAAAAATCCTTCCTTAGTGGGTGCCTACATCATAAAAACATGTTTACTAGTGATGTTAATAATGATGTCATGAGTTATTCCATCAGTGATGTCCTGCAAAGCTCCCAAGGGAGGAGTGGGAACAGTTTAAGTTAGTGTTTTTTTAATTTTTCAAGCCGGTTTTTGCTTTTACACGTTTGATAGAAAACATCAACTCTGACTTTAACGTGATTTTTGCCTATTAACTCCTTATTTTTTCCTAAGAAATTAAAACAAATATAATATAATTGACATATATGTTTGAGGAGAAAAAAAACGTTTTAAATTTTTTTTTTTAAATTTCCTTCTAACATTCAAATAAATTAAAGATACTTTTATTCTGCAAGAAAGGGCACTAATACAATATATTATATACAGTTGTAATCAAAACGATTCAACCCTCATTGCAAATCAAGTTTATTGTCAAAATTCACAGACTTTCAGCTGTTTGCAATGAACAAATCAAACAAAAGTAATTTACATAGTTTAACACAACAAATTCTTCATGTGGTTTCCCCAAATTCAACTGAAAATGCAACTTTTAATGAATTCTGCAGTCTCAATTCAACTCCTTCATGGCAAGCATCTTTAGTACTTAGTAGAGCACCTTTTTGCTGTTATGACCTGTTGCAAATGTGATGCATAGCCAGACACCAGCTTCTGGCAGCGTACCAGAGGAATCTTAGCCCATTCCTCATGAGCAATGGCCTCCAGTTCGATAATATTCTTGGATTTGCATGATGTAACCGCCTTCTGTAAATCAGGTGACTGTGATGGCCACTGTGGAATCTTTCAGGACTTCTTCTGCAATCAAGTCTTGGTGGAATTTGAGGTATGCTTGGGACTATTGTCCTGTTGAAAGGTCCAATGACTCCCAAGCTTCAGCTTCCTCACAGACGGCATGACGTTTTCTTCTAGGATTTCCTGATACGTCAATGAATCCATCTTCCCTTCCATACGCTGCAGGTTTCCAATGCCAGGGACAGCAGCCCCAGAGAATCACAGAGCAAAAACCATGCTTAACTGTAGACAGTGTTCTTTTCAGCATATGCTTCATTCTTCTTCCTCCAGACATACCGCTGATCCATCAGGCGAAAAGTTCCAGTTTTGTTTCATTGCTCCACAGAACAGATTCCCAAAACTTATATGATTTTGACCACATTTGGGCTGACTTTTCATTTGCTTTTGGGTCAGTAGTGGTGTATGTCTTGGAGTTCTGTGTAATGACTCAGATATACTTAATCTGATGTGATAAAGAGTGTTAATCCCAGGGTAGTACTTCCCCTTGGGAATGTCTCTATATATTATGTAGTTCACAAGCTGTAAACTATTCTAACACTGAATAGTCTATTATAGCCTCGAGATTGTTTAGGTAGGATATACAAGCAATACAGTGGGGCAAAAAAGTATTTAGTCAGCCACCAATTGTGCAAGTTCTCCCACTTAAGAAGATGAGAGAGGCCTGTAATTTTCATCATAGGTATACCTTAACTATGAGAGACAAAATGTGGAAACAAATCCAGACAATCATATTGTCTGATTTGGAAAGAATTTATTTGCATATGATGGTGGAAAATAAGTATTTGGTCACCTACAAACAAGCAAGATTTCTGGCTCTCACAGACCTGTATCTTCTTCTTTAAGAGGCTCCTCTGTCCTCCACTCATTACCTGTATTAATGGCACCTTGTTATCAGTATAAAAGACACCTGTCCACAACCTCAAACAGTCACACTCCAAACTCCACTATGGTGAAGACCAAAGAGCTGTCAAAGGACACCAGAAACAAAATTGTAGACCTGCACCAGGCTGGGAAGACTGAATATGCAATAGACAAGCAGCTTGGTGTGAAGAAATCAACTGTGGGAGCAATAATTAGAAAATGGAAGACATACAAGAACACTGATAATCTCCCTCGATCTGAGGCTCCACACAAGATCTCGCCCCATGGGGTCAAAACGGTGAGCAAACATCCCAGAACCACACAGGGGGACTTAGTGAATGACCTGCAGAGAGCTGGGACCAACGTAACAAAGGCTACCATCAGTAACACACTACGCCGCCAGGGACTCAGATCCTGCAGTACCAGACGTGTCCCCCTGCTTAAGCCAGTACATGTCCAGGCCCGTCTGAAGTATGCTAGAGAGTATTTGGATGATCCAGAAGCGGATTGGGAGAATGTCATATGGTCAGATGAAACCAAAGTAGAACTGTTTGGTAGAAACACAACTTGTCGTGTTTGGAGGAGAGAGAATGCTGAGTTGCAACCAAAGAACACCATACCTACTGTGAAGCATGGGGTGGCAACATCATGCTTTGGGGCTGTTTCTCTGCAAAGGGAACAGGACGACTGATCTGTGTACATGAAAGAATGAAGGGGGCCATGTATCGTGAGATTTTGAGTGCAAACCTCCTTCCATCAGCAAGGGCATTGAAGATGAAACGTGGCTGGGTCTTTCAGCATGACAATGATCCCAAACACACCGCCTGGGCAACGAAGGAGTGGCTTAGTAAGAAGCATTTCAAGGTCCTGGAGTGGCCTAGCCAGTCTCCAGATCTCAAACCCATAGAAAACCTTTGGAGGGAGTTGAAAGTCCGTGTTGACCAGCGGCAGCCCCAAAACATCACTGCTCTAGAGGAGATCTGCATGCAAGAATGGGCCAACATACCAGCAACAGTGTGTGACAACCTTGTGAAGACTTACAGAAAACGTTTGACCTCTGTCATTGCCAATAAAGGATATATAACAAAGTATTGAGATGAACTTTTGATATTGAGCAAATACTTATTTTCCACCATAATATGCAAATAAATTATTTCCAAATCAGACAATGTGATTGTCTGGATTTGTTTCCACATTTTGTCTCTCATAGTAGAGGTATACCTATGATGAAAATTACAGGCCTCTCTCATCTTCTTAAGTGGGAGAACTTGCACAATTGGTGGCTGACTAAATACTTTTTTGCCCCACTGTATATGTACCGTAAAATATTGGAGGCGTATATGAAGTATTTAATCTCTTAAGAAGTTATTATTTGCAGGACATATGAAATGGAGGGTAACTAATTACCAAGCCAGACTTGAGGTGTATCACTATGAACGGTAGCTCATTTCTATGAACTGTGTGCACAAATGGTAAAAGGTGTATAGACTGTTCATAATATACTAACACCTAGTTGTTGCAGAGCATAATGGTATAGAGTTACAGGCGTAACAGGGTACTCACACTTGTCCGGTGTCAGAGGATCAGAGTAGTTTCTGCTAAGAGGTTATACAGCTTACCGGACCAATGGCAGTAGGATGAGCATTACCTCAAGTCACAAATAAGCGTGGTTTGTCGGCTTGTGTGCAGACTAGTTGCGATGTGTTATACGGAGCCTGATGACGTCAGAGCTGCTGTGAATGGTTAGCGAAGTCAGGAATCCTATGGAGGTGAAAATATTCTCACTTAGGTTTGAACAAGCTTCAGAGCTGGAGGCAAGGTTACTATGAATCTTCAATAATCCAGCGTTGAAGCATAGTAGGTGTAGCTATTTTATCCTAGTCAGGATCTATGAAGCTTTAGTTAAGGTGGATACAGAATTAGATAGCATATAGCCAGTTAAGGTGGAATAGACCATGACATTCTGACATGGAAACCTTCTGTGTTTAGTACACACCATACCATGCAAACTGAAACCCCAGTGCCTGTTGCCACCAAGTCTTGCTGCAGGTCTTTTGCAGTCACTCAAGGGTTTTACTCAACCTGCCTTTTCAGAAATCTGGTTGCAGATTGTTGATAACTTCCTTTTTCTGTCCCATCCAGGTAGTGTAACCACAGTTCCTTTAACTTTGAACTTGCAAACTATGCTTCCAACTGTGTCTCTAGGAACATTTAGTGCCTTTGCTATCTTTTTGTATCCTGTTCCTTGTTTGTGAAGGGCGATGATCTCTTCTCTTAAATTTTTGGACCATTCTTTAGACTTAGCCATATTTCTAGCATGCAGTTAAAAGTGACACTAAAAAAACCCTAGCCAGTTCAGGTATTTCATGTGTTCTCTCTTGGGCCCCTAGTGTATTAAATTTGACTAAGGAGGATTTTAGGGGGGAAAGGAGAAATAGAGAGTTTTCAATGGATGCATTTTCCAATGCTTACTCAGTAAGCAATATCTGGTGTGTGTGTGTGTGGGGGGGGGGGGGGGACAGCGCAGTTGGCTGGCCTGTATTATGAGAACTAAAATAACTATATGGAGTTGAAATTGGAATATAGTGTATAAGGCCGGTAAATATGAGCTATTGGGTCACAATATGGATGAGGGCTCGTTTCAGTTTTAAGCAACATAGCTACTTATAACTCTATTGCCATCCTAAGCCAAAAGGCTACATTCCCAAGAGGGGTTATTAAATATATAGCAGGTAGGTAGCTAAGGGAGGGAAGACTAGTAGGAAGACAAAGGAAAGTTTTCCTTTGTCAAAAGCACAGTGGTCTAAAAGAGGCTGTTTCTGGGTGGTAAATCGCCATAGAACTAGCTTATGAGCTGTTGTTTGTTCCTGGTAGAGCGCTTCTCTCTTTCTATGCAAATTAATACGACCCTGGGGAAGTCTCCCTATGGGTGATGGGGGAAACCAGACATGGACTCCTTGCCCAGTGTGCTTAGAGGAATGTGGCTGCACCTCACTGACGAGACCCATAGGAGGCCGAAACGATCGTCTGGGGTTGTCATGTTTTATTTATGTAGCTTTTCCTGCCAATATAGATAGGAACGTATAAAGGATTTCAAGGATGGTTGTGGTTGTAGCATTGAGAGAGATAAAGGAATGCCATCCCGGCCGCAGACAGCACACCTCCATTCTTGCAAAATATGAATACCACCAACCAGTATATTGTATATATATATATATATATATATATATATATATAGCTGTTACATAGGAATAGAACACTGGCAGTCGCATAAACATTGTATATTACTGCGTTATACCAAGGGTTGTAGTAGATATATGCAATGAGCTAGTTAGGGATATAAATTATATTTTCCCAAGTGACAAGGCTATGCCTGGTAATAAACTTTCAAGAAGACCGACTTTGCCACTAGAAGCTGCAAGGCGATTGAAAACTATCAAATAAGGTGCTGACTAGTATCAATGTAGTAAATTTAAGCCAAGTACAGTACTTCTCAGTAGAAGAAATAGGGCAAGGAAATTACCCTCCTGCAATATAGTAATATATAAATGCTCATATAGAGGCAATCTAAGGGTTAAATCTTCTTCTGTTAGGGCTAAACATGCTGCTTAGTAGAGGATCCTAAATAAGTTAAAACAAATTTTAATACAAGGTATAAAAACACATTGAACCAGTATATATATTATGAACAAGCCGTCTGCCATATACTAGGAGAAGACTGACATCTTATCCAGAATGGTAGGGATTAACCCACTCCTAATTTTAAAGGCCTTTTGCAAAGCATATTCAGGTTGCATAATAACGACAGCCATATTTATGGTTTTATCTGCAGTTCTGCTTGTCCAATGTGAAGTCTTTGCACCAGACAGATTCCTGCTGCTCTCAGAAGTAGCTTGTTCAATATCGTTTTTCCATTTTCTGTTTACAACCTTGTATGCATTAACACATATTGTGATCCAGTATGTAATTTCGCTTTGTAGCGAATGCGGGACTAAGATCTCTTTAGCTGGCCTGTTGCAGGAGAGCATGAGCGGCTGTCGCAGAGAGCCCAAATCCGCATAATCCGTTGTAGGTGCGTAATCAGTGTTTATTTTTAAAGTATCAACTGTGTTGTCTCCTATCGATGCGGCAAACACTGCTTTTAAGAACTCTGTTAAATTGATTTGATATGCATCAAGGAGATTGACAAGTATTTAGTCTCCAAGAATGTGACAGGCTCCATAATTAATGTAGGATATCACTTGACTATGTCTTGGAAAGAGTGCTCTGTTGACTGCACCCTGCTGTCTATATTGAGGGGAGATCAACACACAAATTCTAACCTCAATATTGTACCGTCGTAAAGTTTAATTGATGTTCGATACTTGACAGCTTTTCTGACATTCAAAGCTCAACAGCACCTCAACGATAAAAGCTAGAAACCTCGGGTTAGTCTAGTTATGAAAGAAAAAACGTGTACAACACTGCACAGGTCTTGTTTTCCCAACTCTGACCAAAAATAAACAGCGGCACGAGATATTGTTCTCAACATTGTGGACACTATGCGCTCAGCCATTGGATGTCGCAGGGGACCATCAACAAAGTGCATCACTACATTTTGGGCACATTTTATAAATTCAAAAGCTCCCTGATCACATGACCTAGAAAGTTCAAATCAATGTTGTATGTTTTAGAGAGATGGGCCACACATTGCACAGCATTTAGTTTTGCAAAAAACTGATGCACATTGTTTTTTAATAAGCTGATATAGGTGCTAAAAAGGCTTTGAAATTCAATAGCTTCAAAGTCACATGACCTAGGTTGGTCAAATAACAATTTGATCCTTTAGAGGGATGGGCCACACATTGTACAGCCTTTAGTTTTGCAAAAAACTAATGCACATTTTATTAATAAGCTGATATAGGTGCTAAAAAGACTTTGAAATTCAATAGCTTCAAGTTCACATGACCTAGGTTGGTCAAATCAATGTAGTATTCTTCAGAGTGATAGGCCACACATTGCACAACCTTTAGTTTAGCAAAAAACGGATGCACATTTTATTACCATAATAAATATAGATGCTATAAAGGCTTTGAAATTCAATAGCTTCAAGGTCACATGACCTAGATAGTTCAAATCAAAATTGTATCTTTTACGATGGATGGGACACACATTGCACAGCCTTTAGTGTTGCAAAAAACTGATGCACATTTTTTTAAAGTTGTTTTTATTAAGGTTTTCCAGATACAAATTATCAACATAACAATCAATATATTGTGGTACATTTTGTTAAAAGTTGTTGTGACCTTACTAAAACTGTAACATTCACATAATACTTCTTATTTCTGGGAGTCAATCCCTAGACAGCCTTGACACATAATAGTTAGTGTGAAATCAAGTTCGTTAAGGATTGAACAAAGAAAACCACAAGATCAGAAAAAACAAATGAGATATTAAGATAACATACATATAAAACAGTTAACAATTAACAGGTATTCCACAGGTTTAATGTGCCGTAGAGAGCCATATTGCTCATTACTATCTTTAGGGCCCTGCTCTAAGACCACCCATCAAGAAAGGGGGGGGGGGTTTACACGGGTATGATTAATAGAGAGGGTGCCCCAGTAGAATTTAATTTCAGTATATAAGGAAAGTCTATTAATACGGTAATATCCGTACTGTTCTAAGGGGCGTACATCTTCCATTTTTTGGATTCAGTGGGTTATAGTAGGGAGTTGCGGGGATTTCCAGTATGTGGCAATAACTAATCTAGCACAGTTTAGCCCTATCTGTAATAATGTAGGACGCAGTTTACATTTGTCTATGGGTGTTTTGTTGAGCAAAGCCACTTCTGGTGTTAGAGCGAAGTCATCTCCTAACAGTTCTTTGTAGATTTGTTCTATCTCCTTCCAGAGGTGGGTTATGTTGGGGCATTCCCACCACATGGTTATCATGGAGCCTTTTTTGTTACACCCTCTCCAACATAGAGGCGAGGATGTGGGGTAGATTTTATGCAGTCTAGCTGGGGTCGAATACCATTGTAACAATAGTTTAAAATTCAGTTCTAAGATGCAGGTTGAAGTTGAGGATTTTCAGGTGTTCGTGTATATCTGTTTCCAATCTTGTGTTTCTAATGTGCATTGGAGTTCTTTGCTCCATTGAGTGATGTGTATAGGGGTCGGTGTGGATAGTGTAGACTCCAGAATGTTCCTGGACATAGCTAATGTTCCTCTTTGTAAGGCAGGTGAGGTGCAAAGGTGCTCAAATGGTGTGAGTGGCCTGGTGAGGTCTGATGATGATGCAAATGCGCCGTTTAAGGTGTTCTGCAGGTTGGCTTGCAGCTTTAGTTTTCCTTGGTCTAAAAGAGAAAGGAAAGGAACAGAGTCCAGTGTTTCTAGGATTTGTCCCGTTCTACCCTTGGGTTCGACCCTCCCAAAAATTCCATGTTTGGGGATATTGGCATCAAAGGGGATATCTTTGTTGAGATACCCATTGTGTTTGCTATTATATGGTCCCATGTGTGGAATATATGTCGGTATAAAGCTGACTTAAGGCAAGTTTGAGGTCTACATGCTTTTGGAGTCCAGCAAAGGGAACCCTGAGATGGAGTTCTCAGAATTTGTGAGTCCAACGATACCCAAAATTTTGCTTCAGCTTTGGTACGCCAGTCATAGATTCTTTGGAGCACAATTGCTTTGTGATAGGTCTCGATCTTTGGGACTCCCAATCCCCCCCACTTTGTTGTTCTATACATGAAGGCTGCATTCATTTGCAGACGCACCCCCCCCCCCCCCAGATAAAGGAGTTTTTACACCTTTGGAACTGCTGGATATATATGGTAGGTAGGGCTATTGGGACAATCTGTAATATGTACAATATTCTGGGCAAGATTGTCATTTTGACTGCCTGGATTCTGCCCCACCAAGACAAGGGTCTGTCCTGCCATGATAGGAGAGTCTGTTGTGTAGTTTGGAGAAGGGGTTTATAATTAACATCAAACAGCTGTGAAGTGCGAGGGGATAATTTGACTCCCAAATATCGCAGTTGGGATGTTTTTATTTTATATGGGAAAACTTTTTTAAGGGAAAGGACCGCCTTCAGTGGGAGCGAGACACATAGGACTTCCAACTTTTGTTGATTAATAAGGAAGTGTGACAGATTAATGAAGGTAGTGAATTCCTGCACTAGTGCTGGTATGGAAGTCTGAGGGGCAGATACTGTGACTAGAACATCATCCGCAAACATAGCAAGTTTGTACTCATTCGGCCCCAGTGAGATACCTCTGATATTCGGGTTATTACGTATGTGTGCAGCTAGGGTTTCCATGGTCAGTATAAAAGGGGCCAGAGAAATGGGGCACCCCTGCCTAGTACCATTTGCAATAGAAAATCCATCGGAAAGTACCCCATTAACTCTAACCCTAGCTTACGGTTTATTATATAAATGAAATATTCTTTTTATCATCAGTTCGCCAAATCAAAAGTGGTGGAATGTTTGTTTGAGAAAGGGCCAATTTAGACGATCAAAGGCTTTCTCCGCATCCGTCGACACTAGAGCAGATGGGATATTATGTGTGGCAGCGTATTCTGTCAGGTGTATGACCCTAATTGTGTTGTCCCTGGTTTCCCTTAAAGGGACAAAATCGGCTTGATCTACATGTACAATAGAGGGCAGGATGGAATTAATTTGTCTAGCTAAGACCTTAGCATATATTTTTATGTCACTGTTAAGCAGTGAGATCGGGCAGTAACTACTTGGGTCCGTTGGTGGCTTTCCATACTTGGGGATGACTGAAATAAGTATTCTTGGTAGGAAATGTCCATCGCTCTCTAGGTATTTAAAAAGGGTCACTAAATGAGGAGTCAGGATTTGTTTAAATTGTTTGTAGTAAATGTTTGTTAATCCGTCAGGTCCAGGGCTTTTGTGTAGAGGGATCTCTTTGATTGCTGACAAAATTTCCTGAGTTGTTATCGGTGCCTCCAAGGAGTCTGACGCCTCCTTATAGAGTGTGGGGATTTGGGCCTCTGTCAAATATCAGTCTATAAGAGATGTATTAGTGGATTATTCAGTGGGTGGAATATTATATAGTTTGCTATAGTATTCATGAAGTGCATTTGCTATTCCCTTACAATCTGAGGTGTCTGATCCGCTTTGCATCTTAATTGATTGTATATAATTGGCAAGATTTTTCTTTTTTAGTGACCTAGCTAAGAGTGTACCCGCTTTATTCCCCTCCACAAAATAAAGCTTCTTAAGGTAAAAAGCATTTTTCTGAACTTCTATACGTAAAAGGTTATTCATGTCTAGTCTGGCTTTTCTAAGCGATTCAACACACTTAATGTTAGACGGGTTCTGCATGTGCGCAGATTCTGCGTTTTGTAGCGCGTTCAGTAACCGGGTGTATTCAGTGTTGTAGATTTTTGTTAGGATAGCTTTTTGTTTCATAAATTCGCCCCTGATAATCGCCTTGTGTGCTTCCCATATCATGGTTGGAGAGGAGTTCAGGGTTGTGTTATGTTTAAAATAGTCTTGCAGAGATAATTGTATTTTTTTTACTATGTGCGGCTGTAAAACAAGGGAGTCATCCAACTTCCAGTAAAAATCTGTGACTTTTCTGGCCAATCTAGAGTCAGGGAGACCATTGCGTGGTCCGACCATGGTGTTGGTTCGATATCTGTGTCCTGCACTAGTGTAAGTCCGGATTGGTCAATATAGATGTGGTCGAGTCTGGAGTAGGTGTGTCTAGGGTTGGAGAAGAAAGTGTATGTTTTTTGTGAGTGATGTTGAAGGCGCCATACATCTATAAGTGTGGCAGACCTAAAGTGTTGTGCAATACTCTTGAGCGAACTTTGGGTATGTGAACTTTTAGCCTGTGAACAGTCTAGTGTAGGGTTTAGAGCTATGTTAAAGTCTCCAGCTAATAATGTTATACCCTTTGAGACTCCTAGTAGACTCCTAGTAGTTCCCCGATAAAGCGTTTGAAGAAACGAGCCTGACCCGAGTTTGATGCATAAACATTAGCAAATGTGACTACCTTATTATACAAGACCCCAACCAATATCAAAAAATGACCCTCACTATCAGAGTGTTGTTGAGAAATTTGAAAAGGAATAGATTTATGTAGCAGTATGCCTACGCTGTTCTTTATTTTGAGTTGTGAGAATTGAAAAAGCCCACTGGGTATTGTTTAGAGGTAAATTTGGGTCCTGCATTTTTTAGGAAATGTGTCTCCTGAACAAAGACAATTTTACTTTTGTGTTTGGCAAACCAATTGAGTGCTACTGACCGTTTTGTAGGGGAATTTAGCCTTTTTACATTTTGGGTGATTAATTTAAGTGCGTGCGAGTCATTGGTAAATCTGTGTGGAAGGCGAATATTTATAGTGTTGTAATGTGATAGGAGGTGTTGCTTCTAGAAGGGCTCGTGTCCCTGCCATTGTTGATTGTGTAGTGAGATATGAGTGGTGCTTGACATAATTAACGTACCTTACTTGGCTGTCCTGAGGTAGTGATAAGGGTGAAGGAGTAATGAAGACCTGTGGAAAATAGTGCATCAACAAAACACAAAAAAAATAATAACCTTGGTAACAAATTAAACAGGATAAACAAACATTTCATAGTTATAACAATTGTAACAATACTGGCAGCCACTGTAGGTAGCTGATCAACCAGAAGATCAAGAGGGGGGGATCTAGCGAACAACAAAAAAAAAAAAGAAAAGGTAATACCTCAATAGTGGCCAGAACCCTTTGAAGAGGGTTATATTACTGCTTAGATAACACCAACAGAGTACTGCCGGTGATATCATTATTATATTCAATCCTAGCTCTAAAACTTAGCCAGGTCAAGCGTCTCATATAGGTACCCCTAGGGGTATCATTAGAAATGTACAAGTCCCCAATAGAACAAATTCACCTTTCCAGGTAATGCCTTTGGATTTGGATTTTATGTCCATGTAGAACTCGTGATTGTCTCATGGTGGCTCTGGTGCTGTAGATGTTTGGGTCGAAGTCATCTTGGATCTTTTCCGGTTAATTTTGATCCAATCTTGTGGTGGAGGTTTTGAATGGGCTGAGGGAGAGTGATCTCTAGATTCTGAAGGGGAATTGAGAGGTGGCAGTTGAGGTTCAGATATTCCTAGTTGCTTACAAAAAGAGTCCAAGTCATCTGGTGTTTTGTAGATAATCATTTGGGTACCTTTTAACACTTTGATACTGAAGGGGAAACCCCATGTATACTGAATCTTGAGGTTTTGGAGGTGGTTGGTCAGAAACTTTACTTCTCTCCTTTTTTTTTAGTGCAATGGGGCTCAGGTCTGCATAGATTTGTATGTTGTTTCCTTCGAATGTGATGGACTTTGCTTTCCTTAAGGCCTCCATTATTTTTTCCTTGTCCGTGAAGACTTGAAATTTTAGGACAATGTCCCGTGGTGGTTTGCTATCAGGTGGTTTTGGGTTTAAGGTCCCTGTGAGCTCTCTCTAGAGGTAATAAAGAGGTTTCTTTGTTCTGTAAGAGAAAACCAAACAGCCGTTGCAGATACAAGGAGAGTTGGTTAGAAGCTATAGACTCTGGAAGCCCTCTGAATCTTGCATTGTTACGCCTACCCCGGTTGTCTAGGTCTTCAAGGTGTAGTTCCATCTGTTGCATTACCTGGTCTTGTGTTTCAATGGTGCGATTGTGGGAGTCCAAATCCCTGCTCACTTGTTCAGCGTCTTCTTCCAAATATAAGATCCTGTCTCTAAGATCCAAGATGTCCTTTTTAACTTCAGTGAGGCCATCTTTTATGAGTTTCCCCACCTGTGTGAGTAATAAGGCAAAATCGTCTTTAGTGGGGAGATTTATCAGGTCTGCTTTGGTAAAAGGTTCTTTATCCTGTTGGGTGAGCAGGATTGTACTTGTGTTAGTATCTGCCATGTCTTGGCTGTGTGGGTCTGGGCTGGTTTCTATGGATGACTCTAAGATTTTGAAAAAGTTGTTGAGTTTGCCAGATGCGTTAATAGCTCCTTTTGTAGTTTTGTCTTGTTTAGGGGTTCTCCTTGAGGCCATTGAAATAGTGGTGTAATTTCGTCTTATGAGGTGGTATATGTGATAGGTAGAGCCTAGCAGTGTTTTTATTCGTTTTTTTAGAGGTTAAGATCTTTAATTAAAGTCTCTGTGATCGAGAAGAGGAGGGTGGCCCTCCCTATGCTTTGTGGTCAACCTCTTACTGAGTGCCCTGCAGATCTCTAGCCCCTTGGTAATTAGTGCGTGTCTCTGGTCCTGTGAGTTAGTTAGTGCAGGGCTCACGGTCTATATGTGTGTGGGGTCAACCAATGCTGAGGAATTATTATTTAGGCATCTTTTTGATGGTTCTAATCTTAATCCGTGGTTTAAAGGGTTAATAATGCATTCGTGTATGTATGCCTCCTAAAAGAAAGACACTTATTATATATACCTCCTAAGAGACCGACACTTGTTATATATGTCTCCTAAGAGAAAGACCCTTGTTGTATAAACCTCCTAAGAGAAAGACACTTGTTGTATATACCTCCTAAGAGAGGGACCCTTATTATGTATACCTCCTATGAGAAGGACACTTATTATGTAAACCTCCTGCAATAAAGACACTTATTATGTATACCTCCTAGGAGAAAAACACTTATTATGTATGCCTCCTAAGAGAAAGACACTTATTATATATGCCTTCTAAGAGACAGACATTTGTTATATATACCTCCTAAGAGATAGACACTTGTTGAAATTGCCACCTAAGAGAAAGACACTTATTGTAAAAAACTCCTGAGAGAGGGACACTTATTATGTATACCTCCTAAGAGACATACACCCATAATACTGAAATCAGTAATATCGACGTCCAGAAAAAACAGTCAGAATATAGATTAAGACATTGGGATTGAAATGAAAGAATTTAACAAATAAGACTCTAGACCGTTATTCATATTAGCATGAAATAATTCTCCTATGTTTTTCCCTTTTTTTCCCCTTTGTCCCCCCTCTTCCTCTTTCCCTTATTCCCCTTAAACTAGATCAGCAATACCTCACATAGCCAACAATAAGGAATAATAAATAGTTCAATTAACAGTAGTTGTGAGAGTTCGGTAAAAAGTCTTTTCCACGCAGCAAAGGCTTTACTGGGATTAATATGTATAGACCAAAATTTCTCTAAATAGTTCCCATCTCATAAAATTAGTGACTAAAACACTCACGTCTGTGCCAACGATTCCCAGGCACTCTGCTCCACATGAATTGACCTGTAGATACAAGTTGTGCTATAATAGAGTCTTAAAAACTCCCTTTATCATATTCACAAACTCAGAGGCCTTCGACAAAGTTACAATATCCAAGTCTCAATTGAATCCTATTGCGCCTTCCACTCCTATTGGCTGCAATAGTGGGATTGTTACCAAGTATTTTTCTCTTAGGAGGTATACATAATAAGTGGCTTTATTGCAGGAGGTTTACAGAACAAGTATCTTTCTCATAGGAGGTATACATATCAAGTGTCTTTCTCCTAGGAGGTATATATAAGGGGTTAGGTTTAGAAGGCATATGGGTAGCCATGCAACTGTTCATATAAGGCTCCAGGAATAGAGTAGATGCATTTAGATTAAGTAAGAAATCCATTGCTTAATTTGGCTAATATATCCAGAGAATAAGTCTTCAAGTCAGTCAATTTGAAAAAGTAATATTTGGCCAGCATCATTATATCAATAAGTATTAAACTATAAAGTTTAGTGGTTGTAAGTGTTGTCTGGTTGCAATTGAACGAGACACAGCAGGCTCTTCATTATTTTGTTGCTTCACGTTTTCACAGAATGTATTCATTTTTCTTTTTGTGTGTGTTTTCCCACATTTTCTCTTTTTTCCCTTGATCCCTTCTCATCAGCAAGAAGGGAGGGAGGGAAAGAAGGAAAAGCGGAGAAGATAAAAGAGGGGGAATAAGGGGAGAGAGATAAAGTAAGGGAACAAGGGGACTAGAAAAAAGGGGGGGGGTCTTCACAATTGTGTGCACAGATTCACAGAATTATATATAGTGTGTTGTACCAGGGGTTTCCTGGTTCGGTGTGGTGTGTGATTCTATATATACACTATCCTTGAATGGAAAGATATATCACTCAGGTGAAATCTTTTTCACCCATAATGCCTGCTAAGGTGAAAGATAAGAGAAATAAAACAATTGATGCCAGCTTAGATAGTACTATGGAGACCAGTAAAATTTCATGTGATATGCAAGAGCTCACTGCTAAACTGTCAGAAGTATTTTCCCCTCTATTTGATGCTATTAAAAAGGATTTAAGTTCTATCTCTAATGAAATTGTTACATTAGCATCAGAGGTGAGACAGTTTTCTACCAGATTAACAGAGGCAGAGAATAGGATCTCTGATTTAGAAGATCAGACCCATATATCTACAGAGTTAATTCAGAAACAAGACACCAAAATTAGAAATATGCAGTTGCGCCTGGAGGATCTGGAGGATCGCTCCAGGCGTAACAATATCAGACTGGTTGGGCTACCAGAATCTCCAGAATTTGACGATTTATTAAAATTCACTTCCACTACGCTTCCCCTTGCTCTAGGGATGCCCGCACATGTATTACCACTCATGATTGAACGGGCGCATAGGCTAGGACCCAAGAAAATTTTTCCTGATGGAGCCATGAAAAATAGAGCATGTTTATTTAAACTTTTAAAATATCAAGATAAGATTGAAATGCTGAGACTATTTAAAACAGCCGAACCTCCAACATTTGGAGATTCTAGGGTACTAATGTTCCAAGATTTTTCCTCTGAGACCTCCTCTAGGAGGAGAGCTATGGCACCGCATTGTACCCATCTTATCAACAAAGGGTTAAAAGCACGGACGATTTATCCCGCTCGTATTTTAGTAGAAGATCGAGGCACGAGACATTCCTTTGATGAGGTCTCAGAGGTAAAAAAATTTATAGACTCCCTTGAGAGTACATAGTCGTAGAGCTGGCTTCGAAATGTAAGTTAGCCTGAATCCTCTTTTAGAATAGAATTGATGGTTCCAATCATGGTTAGCGGAGTTGCTTGTGTGTTATTTGTGTTATTTGTGATGTGGGGTGTAATGTGGGGTTGCTTGTGGGTTTTTTTTGTTTGTTTTTTTTTCTCTCTCATCTCCCCTCCCAGTGGAATGGCTAGACTAGATGGGTGAACAAATTAAGATATTATCATGGAATATAGGTGGAATAACCTCCCCCATTAAGCGTAAACTGGTTATTAAAAAATTATCTACGTATAAACCTGATATAGTCCTTCTACAGGAGACACACCTAAACAAACTAGAGACAGCCAAACTAAAGATAAAATGGGTAGGGGAAGTTATATCTACAGCTGGGGGAGCCAGGAAATGTGGTGTAGCTATCCTTCTACATAAGGATTTAGATTACAAGCTACTCAAAATAGAGCTAGATGAGGAAGCTAGATATATCATTTTACAAATTCAGTTAAATAATGTAAAATTGGTGATTTGTAACGTATATGCCCCTAACAAATTTTCTAGAGCATTTTGGGAAAATATAAAAATTTCTTTCGGAAAATTTAATTATAGGGGGCGATTTTAACGCAACACTTTGCCCTATCCTGGACAGATTTTCCAAAAAAAATGTTTTGTTACATAACAGTAACGCGAAAGTTTTAAAACAACTCTGTAGCAGGTTGAAACTAGTTTATATCTGGCGTTTAAAACCCCCCCAGATAAATTGGCCTACTCATGTGAATCTAAAGCCAATGGGACGTTTTCCAGAATAGACCTGTTTTTAATTTCTGAAACTCTGTCGACGCAGGGAGTAGAATGTGAGATAGGAGAGATCTGTGTGTCAGATCACGCCATTATTTCAGTAGCTTTGTTATCCGCTAATAAAGACAGACTTAAAACTCCTAGGCCTAGATTTGGAGTTTGGCGGTAGATGGGCTGTTAACGCTCCGCGGGCTTTTTTCTGGCCGCACCATAAAATTAACTCTGGTATCGAGAGTTCAAAAAAATGCTGCGTTAGGCTCCAAAAAAGGAGCGTAGAGCATTTTTACCGCAAATGCAACTCTCGATACCAGAGTTGCTTACGGACACGGCCAGCCTCAAAAACGTGCTCGTGCACGATTCCCCCATAGGAAACAATGGGGCTGTTTGAGCTGAAAAAAAACCTAACATCTGCAAAAAAGCAGCGTTCAGCTCCTAACGCAGCCCCATTGTTTCCTATGGGGAAACACTTCCTACGTCTGCACCTAACACCCTAACATGTACCCCGAGTCTAAACACCCCTAACCTTACACTTATTAACCCCTAATCTGCCGCCCCCGCTATCGCTGACACCTGCATTATATTATTAACCACTAATCTGACGCTCCGTAAACCGCCGCAATTTACATTATCCCTATGTACCCCTAATCTGCTGCCCCTAACACCGCCGACCCCTATATTATATTTATTAACCCCTAATCTGCCCCCCTCAACGTCGCCGACACCTGCCTACACTTATTAACCCCTAATCTGCCGAGCGGACCGCACCACTACTATAATAAATGTATTAACCCCTAACCCGCCTCACTAACCCTATCATAAATAGTATTAACCCCTAATCTGCCCTCCCTAACATCGCTGACACATAACTTCAATTATTAACCCCTAATCTGACGACCGGAGCTCATCGCTACTATAATAAATGTATTAACCCCTAAAGCTAAGTCTAACCCTAACACTAACACCCCCCTAACTTAAATATAATTTAAATCTAACGAAATTAATTAACTCTTATTAAATAAATTATTCCTATTTAAAGCTAAATACTTACCTGTAAAATAAATCCTAATATAGCTACAATATAAATTATAATTATATTGTAGCTATTTTAGGATTAATATTTATTTTACAGGTAACTTTGTAATTATTTTAACCAGGTACAATAGCTATTAAATAGTTAAGAACTATTTAATAGTTCCTAGTATTAAATAAATCCTAACCTAAGTTATAATTAAACCTAACACTACCCTATCAATAAATTAATTAAATAAACTACCTACAATTACCTACAATTAACCTAACACTACACTATCAATAAATAAATTAAATACAATTGCTACAAATAACTACAATTACATAAACTAACTAAAGTACAAAAAATAAAAAAGAACTAAGTTACAAAAAATAAAAAAATATTTACCAACATTAGAAAAATATTACAACAATTTTAAACTAATTACACCTACTCTAAGCCCCCTAATAAAATAACAAAGACCCCCAAAATAAAAAATTCCCTACCCTATTCTAAATTAATAAATGTAAAAGCTCTTTTACCTTACCAGCCCTGAACAGGGCCCTTTGCGGGGCATGCCCCAAGAAAATCAGCTCTTTTGCCTGTAAAAAAAAACATACAATACCCCCCCCCCAACATTACAACCCACCACCCACATACCCCTAATCTAACCCAAACCCCCCTTAAATAAACCTAACACTAAGCCCCTGAAGATCTTCCTACCTTGTCTTCACCATCCAGGTATCACCGATCCGTCCTGGCATCCGGTGCTGAAGAGGTCCAGAAGAGGCTCCAAAGTCTTCCTCCTATCCGGCAAGAAGAGTACATCCGGACCGGCAAACATCTTCTCCAAGCGGCATCTTCGATCTTCTTCCATCCGGTGCGGAGCGGGTCCATCTTGAAGCAGCCGACGCGGATCCATCCTCTTCTTCCGCTGTCTCCCGACGAATGACGGTTCCTTTAAGGGACGTCATCCAAGATGGCGTCCCTCGAATTCCGATTGGCTGATAGGATTCTATCAGCCAATCGGAATTAAGGTAGGAATATTCTGATTGGCTGATGGAATCAGCCAATCAGAATCAAGTTCAATCCGATTGGCTGATCCAATCAGCCAATCAGATTGAGCTCGCATTCTATTGGCTGTTCCGATCAGCTTGATTCCATCAGCCAATCAGAATATTCCTACCTTAATTCCGATTGGCTGATAGAATCCTATCAGCCAATCGGAATTCGAGGGACGCCATCTTGGATAACGTCCCTTAAAGGAACCGTCATTCGTCGGGAGACAACGGAAGAAGAGGATGGATCCGCGTCGGCTGCTTCAAGATGGACCCGCTCCGCACCGGATGGAAGAAGATCGAAGATGCCGCTTGGAGAAGATGTTTGCCGGTCCGGATGTCCTCTTCTTGCCGGATAGGAGGAAGACTTTGGAGCCTCTTCTGGACCTCTTCAGCACCGGATGCCAGGACGGATCGGTGATACCTGGATGGTGAAGACAAGGTAGGAAGATCTTCAGGGGCTTAGTGTTAGGTTTATTTAAGGGGGGTTTGGGTTAGATTAGGGGTATGTGGGTGGTGGGTTGTAATGTTGGGGGGGGGGGGTATTGTATGTTTTTTTTTACAGGCAAAAGAGCTGATTTTCTTGGGGCATGCCCCGCAAAGGGCCCTGTTCAGGGCTGGTAAGGTAAAAGAGCTTTTACATTTATTAATTTAGAATAGGGTAGGGAATTTTTTATTTTGGGGGTCTTTGTTATTTTATTAGGGGGCTTAGAGTAGGTGTAATTAGTTTAAAATTAATATTTTTCTAATGTTGGTAAATATTTTTTTATTTTTTGTAACTTAGTTCTTTTTTATTTTTTGTACTTTAGTTAGTTTATGTAATTGTAGTTATTTGTAGCAATTGTATTTAATTTATTTATTGATAGTGTAGTGTTAGGTTAATTGTAGGTAATTGTAGGTAGTTTATTTAATTAATTTATTGATAGGGTAGTGTTAGGTTTAATTATAACTTAGGTTAGGACTTATTTTACAGGTAATTTTGTTATTATTTTAACTAGGTAACTATTAAATAGTTCTTAACTATTTAATAGCTATTGTACCTGGTTAAAATAATTACAAAGTTACCTGTAAAATAAATATTAATCCTAAAATAGCTACAATATAATTATAATTTATATTGTAGCTATATTAGGATGTATTTTACAGGTAAGTATTTAGCTTTAAATAGGAATAATTTATTTAATAAGAGTTAATTAATTTAGTTAGATTTAAATTATATTTAACTTAGGGGGGTGTTAGTGTTAGGGTTAGACTTAGCTTTAGGGGTTAATACATTTATTATAGTTGCGGTGAGCTCCGGTCGTCAGATTAGGGGTTAATAATTGAAGGTAGGTGTCGGCGATGTTAGGGAGGGCAGATTAGGGGTTAATACTATTTATGATAGGGTTAGTGAGGCGGATTAGGGGTTAATAACTTTATTATAGTAGCGCTCAGGTCCGGTCGGCAGATTAGGGGTTAATAAGTGTAGACAGGTGTCGGCGACGTTGAGGGGGGCAGATTAGGGGTTAATAAATATAATATAGGGGTCGGCGGTGTTAGGGGCAGCAGATTAGGGGTACATAAGGATAACGTAGGTGGCGGCGCTTTGCGGTCGGCAGATTAGGGGTTAATTATTGTAAGTAGCTGGCGGCGACGTTGTGGGGGGCAGGTTAGGGGTTAATAAATATAATACAGGGGTCGGCGGGGTTAGGGGCAGCAGATTAGGGGTACATAAGTATAACGTAGTTGGCGGTCGGCAGATTAGGGGTTAAAAAAATTTAATCGAGTGGCGGCGATGTGGGGGGACCTCGGTTTAGGGGTACATAGGTAGTTTATGGGTGTTAGTGTACTTTAGGGTACAGTAGTTAAGAGCTTTATGAACCGGCGTTAGCCCAGAAAGCTCTTAACTCCTGCTATTTTCCTGCGGCTGGAGTTTTGTCGTTAGAGCTCTAACGCTCACTTCAGAAACGACTCTAAATACCGGCGTTAGGAAGATCCCATTGAAAAGATAGGATACGCAATTGACGTAAGGGGATCTGCGGTATGGAAAAGTTGCGGCTGAAAAGTGAGCGTTAGACCCTTTAATCACTGACTCCAAATACCGGCGGTAGCCTAAAACCAGCGTTAGGAGCCTCTAACGCTGGTTTTCACGGCTACCGCCGAACTCTAAATCTAGCCGCTAGTTTTAGTTTCCCCAGATATCTATATACCAATCCGAAATTTGTTAACTTTCTGAAAACATTATGGCAGCGGTATCACAAAGAGAATTTGAATTATATCGATAAACCTGAAATATGTTGGGAAGCTTTTAAAGCAGTTTTACGAGGAGAAATTCAAGCTTATGTAAGTATTGGAAAGAAGAAGAGCCGTGCTCGGGAAATTAAAATTACAAGTCAAGTTAGGAATTCTTACACAAAATATCGCCAGAATCCCTCAGTAGGAAATTGGGACAAATATAAGGAAAATAGAAAACTAAGAGATCTTTTCTTAAAACAAAAATTAGTAGAGGACGAAGCAAAAATAAATCTTTACTACAGAGGTGTAATGAATCCAGTAGTCAGTTACCAGAAATGGTTTGAATGTAGCTCTTTTGTTTAGCAACTTCTGCAAACACAGACTTAGTTTGAACAGAAAGTAAAACAGTGAGCAGTTAATAGCCAGTAATATTAGATATAAGTAAGGATGAACTCCTTTTAATCAGAAGTCAGATTTAGTGCAGAGATCTGACGAATGAGTGTTCACAGCACAGCTTAATAGATTCAGCATATAAGTCTTGGTAACGAAGCTTCCTTCACACACATTCACACATAAAATATGTACAAAGTCAGTCACACTAATAAGTTGAATCAGTCTCTGGATAGTGAGTAACAATTTCACAGCCGTAGGTGCAAGAGTTAATCAAAGTGAGACTAAACTGCAGGTTGAGATATTCAAGGTGACTTACACCAAAGTTATCAGATAGAGGATTAGCATGAGAAAATATATCAAGCTGAAATTGTAAACCAAGAACGAATACCTGAGGTGAGACAGAGAGGATCTCTGCTCCTGAACTGATCGGTCCGTGGTGAATGTGTGACTCACTTCCGGTTTGATCTTCCACAGTCGCGTAGCTGCAGCGGTACCGCGGTCAGTGTAAAAACTGACAGGAGCTGCAGAGGGAGAGCTGAACTGGAATCTTCATACAGCGTAAGAGCTGTGGCGGCTGGAACATAGATCAAGGTGCTGGGAATCTTTGGTTAGTTCCACGAATGCTTGTCTGTAGATTAGTAGTGGATTCTCCTTAGTAATATCTAAGACTTAGGAATGAGACCTGAAGTTTGCAAAAGGAACAGGCTTTAGGCTGCTTGTCTTCTCAATAATCAGGCAAGGTATGAAGGTAGGAGGCTCCCTTTTAAAGGAGTGAAGTGCATGCAGGGAGATACCTTAAAGGTATATCACAAGAGGTGTCCATGGCTGTTCGGCTAAATTCCTAGCCAAATTGGTTAAAAGTAGAAAAAAGAAAAATCTGATTGTAGCTATCAATTCAGATAAAGGGAGAGTAACATAAACTAAAGGGATCTTAGAAACTTTTCATTCTTATTATCAGCAGCTTTATGCTGAATCTGCAATAGATAATATTAATCAGGATTTGTTTTGGGACACGATTAAGGTTCCTAAGATAGCTAAAGAGGATTTACTGCTGATCAATGCTCCGATCTCAATGCAGGAAATTAGGAAGGCGATAGATAACCTAAAAATTAACAAAGCTGCGGGTCCCGATGGGTTCCCTGCTGAATTCTATAAATGTGTAGGCAATGATATACTCCCAATGCTAGAAAAACTCTTTAACTGGTATTATAGTACAGGACATCCTATTTCAAATTACTTCTCTGCAGCAAATATCTCTCTTATCCTAAAGAAAGATAAGGATCCAGAAGATCCGGCTTCCTATAGACCTATATCAGTATTGAATATAGATTATAAAATATTAATGGCAATTATAGCTGCGAGAGTCTTATGTTTACATAAGATCATTCACCCAGATCAAACCGGTTTTATGCTTGGTAGAAATCCAACAAAAAATATACGTAAAGTAATTAATGTCTTGGACTACGCATGTAATGCGGATTTGGGCAGGAATAAATCTCTGAGACAAGATACGGCTATTTTATCATTGGATGCCGTTAAAGCGTTCGATTCAATAGTCTGGCAACATTTATTTAGATCACTGGAGCAATTTGGATTTGAAGGAAAATTCCTTTATTTCATACATAGGGTATATCATAGTCCAATATCTTATCTTCTTATTAACGGGATTCTATCGTCAAAAATTACGCTTCAGAGGGGCACAAGGCAAGGTTGCCCGTTGTCCCCTCTTTTGTTTAACATTGCATTGGAACCTTTGGCAATAAGGTTCAGAGAAGCACTATCTGGAATTCAGTTAGGGTCATTCTCGTTAAAAATTCTATTATATGCGGATGATGTTTTACTATTTCTGAATGACGTTCAGCAATCTATAATGATAGTCTCACAAATCCTGAAAATGTTTAGCTCCTTTTCAGGATATAAGGTTAATTTAGAAAAGAGTGAATTAATGTATCTCAATAAGATATCGTCAATATTAATTAACTCCCCTTTCAAACAAGTCGAAGCGATTAAATATCTCGGTTTAGTCTTACATAGAAATCCTAGTTATTGGTATAAAGCTAATTTCGAACCTTTGCTTTATAAGATTTGTACTGATCTACAACTATGGGCCACCTTTCCGTTATCTATGATAGCGCGTGTTAATTTAATCAAAACTATTATTTTTCCTCGTTTACTATATCCGCTGCAGAATCTTCCTTTATTCTTATTAAATAAAGATGTAAAAATAATCAATGCCGCATTTTCTAAATTTATATGGAATAATAGAAAACCTCGGATGTCGTTGGAGAGACTTATGCAAAAAATTGGTGTATCTGGTTTAGCTCTCCCTAATATAAAACTTTATAATCTGGCCGCAATGGCTAAAGTAGCAGTAGATTGGCTAGCTGGATCTAATATTATTTCATCCGATGAGATAGAATCCTTTCTAGTTTCACCATTCTCTTTGAAGGCAATCCTACATACCCAAATTCAGAAACTTCCTCAGAATGTTAGTTGTCTTATTTCTATTAAAAATATAGTACATGCATGGCAAAAATGCTGTTCAATCTTGGAGCTGGATTATTCTTTCTCAGAATTTCTACCGATTATTAGTAATCCTAGTTTTCTCCCGGGATTATATCAAAAAGTGTTCAAAGAGTGGGGGGCTAAAGGGCTAAAGTATATAAACCAACTTCTTGATGAGAACTGTCAAGTAATATCGGCTGAGACTCTGTTTAGCAAGTATGCTCTACCTAGATATAACTTATTTGCGTATTTCCAAATTCGCCATTTTATCTTAGATCAAAAATGGCAGAGTAGTGCAATAGCGGATTGGGCCGGTATTAAACTATGTATACAAAAATTTAACATGGGGGATGCATCAATTTCACTGATGTATGATATCCTGTTAAATAAGCAGAGCCTACGTATTAGGGATAATATATGCAAGTCATGGATTTCGGTGATCCCGTCGATAGATCATGAAAGGATTTCTCAGAGTTTTGAGTCTCTTTATAGATGCAAAGTCCCAGTAATATGGAAAGAATCACATATGAAGGTGATAAATAATTTTTATGTTTCTCCGCTGAAGATGAATAAGTATTACCCCTCCATGGTTAACTTGTGCCCACGATGTTCACATCATAAAGCAGATATGCTCCACATATTCTGGACTTGCCCTAAAGTTAAACAACTATGGTTGAAAATCATTTTTTGGTTTAATAAACTATACAAAGTTGTAATTGCATTAGCGGCGGAGGATGTTATTTTCTTATTACTGCGTAATAATGGCCTTAATAGTAATACTGTAAATAGTTTTAATACAATTATATTGGTGGTAAGATATTGCATACTCAGAAATTGGAAAAGTAAGGCTCCTCCAGGATTAGATATGATATTTAAAACACTTCAAGATCAATTAGTCTTTGTATCATTTCAGTTATCTGATGCCTCGGAGAAAAGAATTAAGAAGTTCCTTTGGAGATGGTCCCCAGTTATTTTAACTTACCCTGTGGTTAGTCAAAAATTGATTCTTTCCCCATTTTTTTTGTCAGTTAGCTTTGCGGAATTGACCTTATTGAATGTTTTCCCATATAGCTGGATAAAACAATCGTAAACAGTCTGACGGTGGAGATGGGGGGTGGAGGAGAGGAAACTTTATAGTTGTGGGTTTTTTTTTTTGTTGTGTTGTGTTGTGTGGTGTCGTTTCGTATCGTGTTGTGTTGTATTTTGTTTGTTAGTTAGGAGGAACCGTATAGTTCGTATAGTGAGGTTTTCTATCCCCCCATACAGATGGGAAAATTCAGAATGCTTAAATTGGAGTGGTTTTGAGACTCAACAACACAAGAATAAAGAAAAATATATGAATCACGACTAGATTGTTTATTTATTTATTTATTTTTTTTCTTCCCAAAATTGGGGAATAGATATTGCATAGGTCTTTCTTTTTAAAAAATAGTATAAAAGCAGTAGTGTTTATAAAGAATGAAGGGCTCTGATGAACGATCAAGAAGTATAAGATCATTTAATAACTTAAATTGTTTCTTTTTGTTTTACTATGCATCTTACTTTGTTTGAAACTGTATTAATGGCCCTGCGTGGCGCAATTAAGAAATTATTTTTCTTGCATATTTTGTTTTTCTCTTTGAAATGGTATTAATGGCCCTGCGTGGCGCAAAACAAGAAATGTATTGTTGCTTGTTGCTATGCCATTCTCTTGATTGTACTGTACACTACTGGCTATATATAAATAAATATTAAAAAAAAAAAAATACTGCATTCGACTATAGGAAGGTCCCGTACGCTTAAATTCTGGTCTAATTATTGTTCAGGCTTTTTTTAGGACCACTGTATTCATCCCACAGCCACGTGAATTAAGTTTTAATTCTCTTTTCCTGCATGTTATTATTGCCCACCTTCAGACCCAACAAGCTGTTTCACCACCCCATTGCTCGGTAGTTGTGTGTGTGTTATGTTGACTTTGAAGCGTGTACAGCTTTTCCCCCAGAACTAGTTAGGTAAGTGTGCGGCTTGGTTTTGGGCCTCTAGCTAAAAGCATGGGGTCCGCTTGTGCTGGGTTCCCGCAACTTGTCCCGGGAATTGTTGCCTGGAGTCGGGGATTCAGCTCCGGTTTCACGGGGCTTGCTAGTGGTGTGGTAACTTTTAGATGATTACCTTAGTCCTCCGGCTCCTTCTGTGATCCCCGCACCTGCCTTTCTTCTTAAGCTGGGAACATAAGGGTTGTGTTGGACAGATGCTGACGCCTCACCCAGCCGTTGCTGCTAATTTGGTGAGTTCTCTTGGCTGCTTGGTGCCAGGATCCCTCCGGGTTGCTGCCAGTGCACGGAGCTCTCAGTTTAAGTGGCCATGTTAGTCGCAGTCCGGCTCCGCCCCTCCCTGATGCACATTTTATTACCAAGCTGATATAGGTGCTATAAAGGCTTTGAAATTCAATGTAGAAATTAAACAGTAACTGAGCATGGAAAACTGATCTTTTTCATTTAATAAATAAGTTTAAACTATAACAACTGTGTGTGAGTTAATAATGGGCAAACTAAAGGTTGTGCAATGTGTGGTCTATCCCTCTGAAGAATATTACATTGATTTGACCAACCTAGGTCATGTGACCTTGAAGCTATTGAATTCCACATGACCTAGGTTGGTCAAATCAATGTATTATCAGTTTTTTGCTAAACTAAAGGCTGTGCAATGTGTGGCCCATCCCTCTAAAGGATCAAATTGTTATTTGACCAACCTAGGTCATGTGACTTTGAAGCTATTGAATTTCAAAGCCTTTTTAGCACCTATATCAGCTTATTAAAAAATAATGTGCATCAGTTTTTTGCAAAACTAAATGCTGTACAATGTGTGGCCCATCTCTCTAAAACATACGACATTGATTTGAACTTTCTAGGTCATGTGATCAGGGAGCTTTTAAATTTATAAAATGTGCCCAAAATGTAGTGATGAGCTTTGCTGACGGTCCCTTGCGACATCCACTGGCTGTGTGCATAGTGTCCACAAAGTTGAGAACAATATCTTGTGCCATTGTTTGTTTTTGGTTGGAGTCAGGAAAACAAGACATGTGCAGTGTTGTACACGTTTTTTCTTTCATAACTAGACTAACCCGAGGTTTCTAGCTTTTATCGTTGAGGTGCTATTGAGCTTTGAATGTCCGAAAATCTGTCAAATATCGAACATCAATCCAACTTTACCACGATCAATATCGTCTATGCGTGGGTATTCAGTGCGCCGTATGTCAGGCTGTATATGTAGCGCTCAGAAGGTATGCTGGCTCTGATTAACTTGAGGAGCTGTATGAGGATGATGGGTGAACTGCTGGGCTTACTATCCCTTCCAATGCTTGGTTTCTCCCTGTCTAAGATTTGGCACTTACACGGAGCGCCATGAGGTCTGAAAGATGGCCGCTCCTTAGCTGTGCAGCGTGTGAGATGCAGCGGAGAAAAAGTGTTCTGATCTGCCGATTCCGATCCTCCCTTCACCACCGGACCCTGCAGCATGGTTATCTAGTTCATCAGCCACAATATAAGGGTACATTGGGTAGCACTGAGCAGTCTTGTAGATAGTTGAATTAATTGAATGTACGGAGCTATCGTAGTGTGCGACCGCTCAGATGCCAGGCTTGCTCCGCCCCTCCTCGGGTTTGAATAATTTTGATTACAATTGTACATGGCTATGAGTTTGTCTGATGATTGCATATAATACAACTGTCATTTCAAGTAAAAGGCTTCCCCTGATGACAGACTCCTGCACTGCAGCTGCATAGATAATATGCTGAATAAGCACTCTACTGAGCATGTCAGGTAGCAATATAACTGTACTGGACAGGGCATTTTTGCAGTTCCCACGTGGGATACTTTATGATTGGCTGTAATTCCCTGTGGAGGCGTTGCTGGTTTAGGAACATACAATCCTGCTAGAGGCATTGCTTAAAGTGAATGTTGTAATGCTAATTACTCTGATAAGCGGACAGCAGATCTTTGGCTATAAATAAAAAAAAACAGTAATGCTGCTCCTTATAAACAACATGGATTTATAATATGTGATAAATCAAGAGCATGTACGTTGCATACACCTTGGAGGAACAATAAAAGTCCCTCTATAAAATTGGTTTCTGTATGCAGAAAAACAGTGGCAGATCATAACCTAAGAGAGAATGTGATTGACCTACAAAGTATAGACGCAGGTGATATAACAAGTTTGCTCATACCCAGTCATGTTACACACATACAAAAAGGCTCTATTAATACATCAATAACCTCTAGAAACACTGTTTCGTGTGTCTACAATTCTTCATTTATTAGTGTTATCATATGATGCTATTTACTAGAAATGACAGTATATAAATATGTGCCACAGATTGCATTTCTGAAGAAACGTATTGAATATCAGTTGCTAGATGAACTGTGACAAACAATAATGGGTTTAGTTTTAACTGCTTTCTCCTTTAAAAACAATTTTATAGAGGGGACTTTATTGTTCCTGCAATGTGCATGCAGTGTACATACTCTTAAATGATCACATATTTCTAAATCTATGTTTATAAGGAGCAGCATTACCAAAAGGTTAATTTATAGCCAAAATTCTACTGCGTATATCACGCACAGTGATTAACATTAGAACATTCCTTTCAAGCAATGTTCAACAATGTATGAAAATCTCTGCCTAGAAGAAAGCCAATGTTTACTATTTTCAGATAACTTGAATGTCTGAGTGTGCAGCTAGTGCGGTCAATGAAGGAAGTGTAGAAAACGTCTGGATGAGGGAGGGTTACTCAGAGGGTGGTAAATAGGTAGGAAAACATTTTGAAGCTTTGAGTCAAGTACTAAGATGCTAGGCAGAAGTGTGATGATTAGAACTATAGTCTCATAAAGAGCAGATGCAAGTCCAAAATGATTTTCTGTAACAAAAGCTAAACCAGGTTTTTAGAGATAGACGTAAATGATGACACAGAACAACTACAACTCCAAAGTCAGGAATATAGTGTACCAAAAAAAAAATGATACAGGGTGTCCTGAAACACTATACTACATTGTTTAAAAGTCTCTTAACTGTATGAAGCATAATTTCTCAAACATTCTCTATCCAAAGTAGCCATCAGCAGACATCCAGCAGGAGCAAACACAAAGGATGCAGCAACTCTCCAGCCACAACTAGTGCAAAAATGAAAACTAATTGTGGTGCACACTTGCTTTCAAGTTAATTTTACACTTGAAACTTACCTATTTTGGTGCACTTCCAGTGAATCTAATCCTGTGTTTGTCAAACTGGAAGGTGTCAGAAAAGCTCATAAGGCCAACACCCAGGAGGACAAAAAAGTGGTTTCAGGTTACGTAACCAATGCTTTATAATGCTGAGCTAGATAACATAAGTGTCAGTGTTTTTAAAATTCTGTGAAAAACGTTTTTACAGAAATTCCTAGTGTGCTCTAACTACCTGTCCCTCTCCCACAATGCAAAGCTACAAGAAAATGTCACAAGGAAGATATTTTACATCAAAATTTCATCAGTCACTACATCCCATTGTATAGGGATTCTAAGCCTCCAATCAGAATATTTGTCATGGGACTTGAAAGGGGGCGTGCACCTGGCATGTGCAGACACTGTCACCTTATTTCCCTCATTTTTTTTTGTTTGCCATGAAATCTGGTGAGATTAAGTTGCAATTGTAAAGAAGTATGCATATATATAATTATATACATACACACACATATACACAAACTTATTTACATCTGTCCTAAACTAATCCCAGCACTGAAGACCAAGAACATTAATTCCTTCAGACTTTTCAACAGGTGTTTATCTGAAGGGGGGATAGAGAGAGCAGAAGAGGGGGGAAAAGAGAGGGAGAGATACAGCAAAAGAGAGGGGGGAGAGTGCACAAAAGAGAGGGGGGGGGGGGAGAGCACAAAAGAGAGGGGGGAGAGAGCACAAAAGAGAGGGGGAGAGAGCACAAAAGAGAGGGGGAGAGAGCACAAAAGAGAGAGGGGAGAGAGCACAAAAGAGAGGGGGAGAGAGCACAAAAGAGAGGGGGGAGAGAGCACAAAAGAGAGGGGGGAGAGAGCACAAAAGAGAGGGAGAGAGAGCACAAAAGAGAGGGGGAGAGAGCACAAAAGAGAGGGGGAGAGAGAGCACAAAAGAGAGAGGGAGAGAGAGCACAAAAGAGAGGGGGAGAGAGCACAAAAGAGAGGGGGGAGAGAGAACAAAAGAGAGGGGGAGAGAGCACAAAAGAGAGGGGGGAGAGAGAACAAAAGAGAGGGGGAGAGAGCACAAAAGAGAGGGGGAGAGAGCACAAAAGAGAGGGGGAGAGACCACAAAAGAGAGGGGGGACAGAGCACAAAAGAGAGGGGGAGAGACCACAAAAGAGAGGGGGGAGAGAGCACAAAAAGAGAGAGGGGAGACAGAGAGAGCACAAAAAAAGAGAGGAGGGAGAGAGCACAAAAAAGAGAGGCGAGAGAGAGCACAAAAAAGAGGGGGGAAAGAGCACAAAAGAAGAGAGAGAGGAGAGAGCACAAAAGAGAGGGGAAGATAGCACAAAAAAGAGAGGGAGCAGAGAGCACAAAAAAAGAGAGGGGAGAGCACAAAAAAAGAGAGGGGGAGAGAGCACAAAAAAGAGAGGGGGAGAGAACACAAAAAAAGAGAGGGGGAGAGAGCACAAAAAAAGAGAGGGGGAGAGAGCACAAAAGAGAGGGGGAGAGAGCACAAAAGAGAGGGGGGAGAGAGCACAAAAGAGAGAGGGGAGAGAGAACAAAAGAGAGGGGGGGAGAGAGCACAAATGAGAGGGGGGAGAGAGCACAAAAGAGAGGGGGAAGAGAGCACAAAAGAGAGGGGGGAGAAAGCACAAAAGATAGGGGGGAAGGGAGAGAACAAAAGAGAGGGGGAGAGAGCACAAAAGAGAGGGGTAGAGAGCACAAAAGAGAGGGGGAGAGAGTGCAAAATGGAGGTGGAGAGAGCGCAAAAGAGAGGGGGAGAGAGCACAAAAGAGAGGGAGAGAGACAGCAAAAGAGAGGAGAGAGAGAGCAAACGAGAGGAGAGAGAGAAAGCAAATTAGAGGAGAGAGAGCAAACGAGAGGGGGGAAGAGAGAGAGCAAAAGAGAGGGAGAGAGACAGCAAAAGAGGGGGAGAGAGCAAAAGAGAGGAAGAGAGACAGCAAAAGAGGGGGAGAGAGCGCAAAAGAGAGGGGGGAGAGAGAGCAAAAGAGAAGGGGGAGAGAGAGCAAAAGAGAAGGGTGAGAGAGAGAACAAAAACAGAATTTATGCTTACCTGATAAATTACTTTCTCCAACGGTGTGTCCGGTCCACGGTGTCATCCATTACTTGTGGGAAATGTTCTCCCCCACAGGGAAAGGCAAGGAGAGCACACAGCAAGAGCTGTCCATATAGCTCCCCCTCTGGCTCCGCCCCCCAGTCATTCGACTGACGGTTAGGAGAAAAAGGAGAAACTATAGGGTGCCGTGGTGACTGTAGTGTATAAAGAAAAAAAATTTCAACCTGATTAAAAAAAAACAGGGCGGGCCGTGGACCGGACACACCGTTGGAGAAAGTAATTTATCAGGTAAGCATAAATTCTGTTTTCTCCAACATTGGTGTGTCCAGTCCACGGTGTCATCCATTACTTGTGGGAACCAATACCAAAGCTTTAGGACACGGATGAAGGGAGGGAGCAAATCAGGTTACCTAAACAGGCACCACGGCTTGCAAAACCTTTCTCCCAAAAACAGCCTCCGAAGAAGCAAAAATATCAAATTTGTAGAATTTGGCAAAAGTGTGCAGAGAAGACCAAGTCGCTGCCTTACATATCTGGTCAGCAGAAGCCTCGTTCTTATAGGCCCATGTGGAAGCCACAGCCCTAGTAGAGTGAGCTGTGATACGGTCAGGAGGCTGCCGTCCGGCAGTCTCATAAGCCAAGCGGATAATGGTTTTCAGCCAGAAAGAGAGAGAGGTAGCAGTAGCTTTTTGACCTCTCCTCTTACCAGAGTAAACGACAAACAAGGATGAGGTTTGTCTAAAATATTTTGTTGCTTCTAAATAGAACTTTAAAGCACGAACAACATCTAAATTGTGTAATAAACGTTCCTTCTTTGAAACTGGATTCGGACACAAAGAAGGAACAACTATTTCCTGGTTGATGTTCTCGTTGGAAACAACTTTTGGAAGAAAACCAGGCTTAGTACGCAAAACAACCTTATCTGAATGGAACACCAGATAGGGTGGATCACACTGCAAAGCAGATAATTCAGAAACTCTTCTAGCAGAAGAAATAGCAACCAAAAACAGAACTTTCCAAGATAGTAACTTAATATCTATGGAATGTAAAGGTTCAAACGGAACCCCTAGAAGAACTGAAAGAACTAAATTTAGACTCCAAGGAGGAGTCATGGGTCTGTAAACAGGCTTGATTCTAACCAAAGCCTGAACAAAAGCTTGTACATCTGGCAAAGCTGCCAGTCGTTTGTGCAACAAGACGGATAATGCAGAAATCTGTCCTTTTAGAGAACTAGCTGACAATCCTTTATCCAAACCTTCTTGGAGAAAGGAGAGAATCTTTGGAATTTTAATCTTACTCCAGGAGAATCCTTTGGATTCACACCAATAGATATATTTTTTCCATATTTTATGGTAAATCCTTCTATTCACAGGTTTTCTGGCTTGGACCAAAGTATCAATCACAGAATTTGAAAACCCACGCTTGGATAAAATCAAGCGTTCAATTTCCAAGCAGTCAGCTGCAGAGAAACTAGATTGGGATGTTCGAATGGACCTTGTACTAGAAGGTCCTGTCTCAAAGGTAGCTTCCATGGTGGAGCCGATGACATATTCACCAGGTCTGCATACCAAGTCCTGCGTGGCCATGCAGGGGCTATCAGAATCACCGAGGCCTTCTCCTGTTTGATCCTGGCTATGAGCCTGGGGAGGAGAGGAAATGGTGGAAACACATATGCTAGGTTGAACGACCAAGGTGCCACTAATGCATCCACTAGAGTCGCCTTGGGATCCCTGGATCTGGACCCGTAGCAAGGAATCTTGAAGTTCTGACGGGACGCCATTAGATCCATGTCTGGAATGCCCCATAATTGGGTTAACTGAGCAAAGACCTCCGGATGGAGTTTCCACTCCCCCGGATGGAAAGTCTGATGACTCAAATAGTCCGCTTCCCAGTTGTCTACTCCTGGGATGTGAATAGCAGATAGATGGCAGGAGTGATTCTCTGCCCATTGGATTATCTTGGTTACTTCCTTCATCGCTAGGGAACTCTTTGTTCCCCCCTGATGATTGATGTACGCAACAGTCGTTATGTTGTCCGACTGAAATCTTATGAACCTGGCTTCCGTTAGCTGAGGCCAAGCCAGGAGCGCATTGAATATAGCTCTTAGTTCCAAAATGTTTATCGGGAGAAGCGACTCTTCCCGCGACCATAGGCCCTGAGCTTTCAGAGAGTCCCAGACTGCGCCCCACTACAAGAGGCTGGCGTCGGTCGTGACGATGACCCACTCCGGTCTGCGGAAACTCATTCCCTGAGACAGGTGATCCTGGGTCAACCACCAGAGAAGTGAGTCCCTGGTTACCTGGTCTACTTGAATTTGGGGAGACAAGTCTGTATAGTCCCCATTCCACTGATTGAGCATGCACAGCTGTAATGGTCTTAGATGAATTTGAGCAAAAGGAACCACATCCATTGCTGCGACCATTAGTCCTATTACTTCCATGCATTGAGCTATGGAGGGTTGAGGAATAGAGTGAAGAACTCGACAAGCTTTTAGAAGCTTTGTCTTTCTGACGTCTGTGAGAAAGATCTTCATTTCCACAGAATCTATTATTGTTCCCAGAAAAGGAACCCTTGTGGACGGTGACAGTGAACTTTTTTCTATGTTCACTTTCCACCCGTGAGATCTGAGAAAAGCCAACACAATGTCTGTATGAGCCCTCTCTAGATAAGGTGCTACAGCGATGCCCCTCGGTCTTAGGACCGCTAGAAGGGACCCTAGCACCTTTGTGAAAATTCTGGGAGCGGTGGCTAAACCGAATGGAAGAGCCACAAATTGGTAATGTTTGTCCAGAAAGGCGAACCTCAGGAACTGATGATGAGATTTGTGAATTGGGATATGCAGATACGCATCCTTCAGATCCATGGTAGTCAAAAATTGACCCTGCTGGATTGTTGGTAAGATTGTCCGAATGGTTTCCATCTTGAAGGATGGAACTCTGAGGAACTTGTTTAATATCTTTAAATCCAGAATTGGCCTGAAAGTTCCCTCTTTTTTGGGAACCACAAACAGGTTTGAGTAAAACCCTAGACCTTGTTCCCCCGGAGGGGACTGGGTTTATCACTCCCATCTTTGATAGGTCTCTTACACAATGTAAGAATGCCTGTTTCTTTATCTGGTCTGAAGATAAGCGAGACAGGTGGAACCTTCCCTTGGAGGAAGTCCCTTGAATTCTAACAGGTATCCCTTGGAAACTATCTCTAGTGCCCAGGGATCCAGAACATCTCTTACCCAAGCCTGAGCGAAGAGAGATAGTCTGCCCCCTACCAGATCCGGTCCCGGATCGGGGGCTACCCCTTCATGCTGTCTTGGTAGCAGCAGCAGGTTTCTTGGTTTGTTTACCTTTGTTCCAGCCTTGCATGGGCTTCCAAGCGGGTTTGGGCTGGGCCGCATTACCTTCTTGTCTAGCAGCAGTGGAGTTATTAGCCGGTCCGTTCCTGAAATTGCGAAAGGAACGAAAATTAAACTTGTTCTTAGCCTTAAAAGGCCTATCCTGTGGGAGGGCATGGCCCTTACCCCCAGTGATGTCTGAAATAATTTCCTTCAATTCTGGCCCAAAAAGGGTCTTACCCTTGAAAGGAATATTCAGTAACTTAGTCTTGGACGACACGTCTGCCGACCAGGATTTTAGCCAAAGCGCCCTCCGCGCTACTATAGCAAAACCTGAGTTTTTCGCCGCCAATTTCGTTATTTGAAAGGCGGCATTGTCCATGACTTCTTCATAGGAAGTCTCTTTCTGGAGCGACCTTTCTAGTTCTTCGAACCAAAAGGACGCCACTGAAGTGACAGTAATAACACACGTAGCTGGTTGAAGGATGAACCCTTGCTGAACAAAAATCTTTTTAAGCAATCCTTCCAATTTTTTATCCTTAGGATCTTTGAAAGCGCAGCTGTCCTCTATAGGAATAGTTGTGCACTTTGCTAGTGTTGAAACAGCTCCCTCAACCTTCGGGACCGTTTGCCATGCGTCCCTTCTAGGGTCTACTATGGGAAACATTTTCTTAAATATAGGAGGTGGGGCAAAGGGTACACCTGGCTTCTCCCACTCCTTTTCCACTATGTTCACTACCCTCTTAGGTATTGGAAAAGCGTTGTCGTGCACTGGGACCTCTAAAAATTTGTCCAATTTGCACAACTTCTCTGGTACTACCATGGAATCACAGTCATCCAGAGTAGCTAATACCTCCTTAAGCAAAGCGCGGAGATGTTCTAGCTTAAACTTAAATGCCACTAGATCAGGTTCTGCCTGTTGAGAAATTTTTCCTGAGTCTGAAATTTCACCCTCAGATAGCCCTTCCCTCACAGCCAATTCCGATTGATGTGAGGGTAAAATAGATAAGGCATCGTCAGCGTCTGATTGTTCATCCTTTTTATCTGTATTTAAAACTGAACAATCACGCTTTCTCTGAAAAACTGGCAGTTTGGATAAAAGATTTGCTATAGAATTATCCACTACTGCTGATAATTGTTGCATAGAAATAAGCACTGGCGCGCTAGGTGTCGCCTGCGCGGGCAAAGCTGGTGTAGACACAGAAGGAGAGGATGTAGAGCTATCCCCACTACCTTCATTAGATAAATCATCTTGGGCAACATTATGAAAAATAACAGAGCTGTCCTGATTTTGTTTGGACGCTATGGCGCAATTATCACAAACACTCGAAGGGGGAACCACATTTGTCTCTATACACACAGAACATAGGTTATCTGATGGAACAGACATGTTAAACAGATTTAGGCAGGCAAACAATGCAATAAAAACGATTTTAAACAAAAACGTTACTGTCTCTTTAAATAATAAAATGACACATTTATTTCTGAATGTTCAAAAAACTATGAAAGCAATATCCGATTTTTCTGAAATTTGGACCCCAGTGTCTTAATGCTTAGAAAGTATTGCACAGCAAATATGGAGACTCTAGCTCTTAAAACAAGCAAACCGGAGCTAATTGTTGGATTTAACCATTTTTACACACCACAATCCCAGCTACAGCCTTGCTGCAGCTTTTTACCTTCCTTAGGGGGTCACCATTCACAGAAAAAAGCCTTTAGGAGTCACTTTCTGAACCACAGGACCCTCTCACATGAATCTGCATGCACTGCCTTGAAATTCAACTGCACAGCTGAAGTGAAAAAATGAGGCTTCCTCCCTCAGCACACTAGAGTGAAGGGGCCTTCCTGACTAGATTTAGGTGTCTAAAACAAGCCAGATCAATAAAAAACTTTCCCAAGTGTATGTGAGCTTATAACATATTTCAAATGGTATAATATTGTAATAAAAACCAATCGATTTAGCCCCTAACAGTGTCTACCAGCATAAAAAACAAAAAGGGGAAGCCTGTTATCTTTTTTGCTGAGGTGAAAGAAAAATGTCTTACCGTTTCCCCTGAGGGGAAAAATGACTGTCATCTAGCATTAGCCTGTGTTGTTAGAAGGAGACTAGTCATACCTGAAGCAGATGAGGAGTCTGCAAACTGTTACCCCCAATTGAAGTTCTCTTGTTTCGACAGTCCTGCGTGGTAACAGTAATGGATTTTAGTTACTTGTGCTAAAATCATAGCCCTCTTAAACAGAAATCTTCATCACTTTTCTGTTATAGAGTAAATAGTACAAGCCAGCACTATTTTAAAATAACAAACTCTTGATAGAAGAATAAAAAACTACAACTAACACCACAAACTCCTCGCCATCCCCGTGGTAGATGCTACTTGTTCAGAGCGGCAAGGAGAATGACTGGGGGGCGGAGCCAGAGGGGGAGCTATATGGACAGCTCTTGCTGTGTGCTCTCCTTGCCTTTCCCTGTGGGGGAGAACATTTCCCACAAGTAATGGATGACACCGGACACACCAATGTTGGAGAAAGAGAGGGGGGGGAGAGAGAGCAAAAGAGAGGGGGAAAGAGAGCAAAAGAGAGGGAGAAGAGAGAGAGCAAAAGAGAGGGGGGAGAGAGAGCAAAAGAGAGGGGGGAGAGAGAGAGCAAAAGAGAGGGGGGGAAAGAGCAAAAGAGAGGGGGGATAGAGAGAGAGCAAGGGGTGGGACCGCTGTACTGCAAAAAATGGCCCGTGCACAAGGCTTTAGGACTAGTTTGTTAATAAATGCAAAGCAAGTAAAAAAATAAAATATGTCAATTTAAAACGAATGACACGTAAAATAAATGTATTTTTTTCAGTAAAATCATACACATAAATCCAGATGGCACAACCAGGTATATATTTTAGCAGTTGTTTGTAACATTGGAGGCTTTGAAGGAAGGGAACTCACATAATTACACTGACATATTTCTTGCACACTGGGAACTCTTTGATCACTAGCTCTTTAGCACACAGAAACATTCATATATACAAAATATGTTTGTTTCTGCATAAAAACACATATATAAAAACTGTAGCACAATTTTAGATGCACAAAGGCAGTTTCAGCTTCAAGAGTCAGTTTGCTAACTGCTAGAAGTGCAGTGTGTAGTGATGTCATGTCAGTAAAATATAAACCAATTGAAACTGCCGCATCTCTCCCCCGATACTGACCCAGGTATCAGGGGAATTCCAGCCTGGCTGCTTGTGGTTAAAAGTTAACATCAGGTTTCATGTCTTCAGTCTACACTCCCTGTATATATTTCCTTTTCTCTTTCAACACAAATAGCTCTAATGTCATAAACACAATTATTCAGCAGGAGTCCTGAAGAAGATAACCTCATATACAGCTATGCATAGTATCCATATAGAGGTATATATAGCATTATGTACTGAGACTGTTATATTCCATATACTGGTATACACATTGTAGTGTATTGAATATAAAGTGATATGTAGTATAATACATGTGGCATGTACCTTTCATATACTAACAATAACACATAACAAAATGTATTACATATTTTATTACACAGTAGAGAGTACTACAAAGGTATAGTGAGGGTAATACAATCTATATTTAGGCATATACAGAATGATCTACATAATGCAAATATATACAGTATATATATATATATCTCCTCAAAACGAATCCACCCTCCTCGGTCAGCTACCTGGGTGCATAGATGTACAACATACAAGAACCAAACAGAATGCACTCACATGATTTTTAGACATAAACCAAGTCAAATTTTTTTTTACTTTTTGGGGACTACAATATCCCCTTCTGCTGAAGGGGATATTGTAGCCCCCGAAACGTCAAATCAATTTTGACTTGGTTTATGTCTCAAATTCCTGTGAGTGCATTCTGTATGGTTCTTGTGTGTATATATATATATATATATATATATATATATATACATATATATGTATATATATATATACACATACACACACAGTATACAGTATATACATACACAAATTAATTACACACCTGGCCTTCCAACTGACCTGACGTGCAAAGCTTTAGCTCTTCAGGCACTAAGGGAGCTTTTTACCTAGTTATGGCTTTGCATTATATGGCTGCAAAGTGATGGTAACAAACAATAGATCTTGATCCTCTCATAAGTGTATACAGCGTTGCAATATGGCTTTTCGGTATATAATAATTAAATATTATATCACTGTTAAAAATTGCATCTATTATATAAAATAGACTTGTGCAGCCGCAAAAAATTGATGTCGTACAATTTTTTCATAAAGAATATTCGAGGAAATTTGTTTCCACGAAAATTCTTTGGCTGCACTATTCGGTATTTGTTTTGTTTAAAACTAAATAAATCATGAATATTTGTTAAATAGTTACTTTGTTTTCATTCAAATCTACTGGTGAAAAGTTCATGTGTATCTTATACTTACGTTCAGCGTGCTGGAGAGCCGCTCTAACCTGGCCCTCTTTTTCACAGAGCCCAGTCCATGCTATTAGGAGGCTTAGCATGGCTGGCTCCCAGGGCGCCCAGGGCTCTGAATGACCTTCAAGCATCTTTAATAATGGAATTATATTGCATAAATGCTTTTATTTAAAAATGAGTTGCACATTTCTATCCCTTTAATAAGTCATTGCAATATACTAATTTAAAAGAGGCGTTAGGTGTGCTTGTGTCATTGCAGTGAAGATGAACAGATTGATTTTAAGGATTTAGATAGAGCACAGATTAAAGGGACAGTCTACACCAGAATTGTTATTGTTTTAAAAGATAGATAATCCCTTTATTACCCATTCCCCAGTTTTGCATAACCAGCACAGTTATATTAATATACTTTTAACCTCTGTGATTATCTTGTATCTAAGCCTCTGCAAACTGCCCCTTTATTTCAGTTCTTTTGACAGACTTGAAGTTTAGCCAATCAGTGCCTGCTCCCAGATAACTTCACGTGCACGAGCACAGTGTTATCTATATGAAATACGTGAACTAACACCCTCTAGTGGTGAAAAATTGTTAAAATGCATTCTGAAAAGAGGTGGCCTTCAAGGTCTAATAAATTAGCATAAGAACCTCCTAGGTTAAGCTTTCAACTAAGAATACCAAGAGAACAAAGCATAATTGGTGATAAAAGTAAATTGGAAAGTTGTTTAAAATTACATGCTCTATCTGAATCATGAAATTTTATTTTGGCCTAGACTGTCCCTTTAAACCAAAGCTGTAGGGTCACTTCAAAATGTACTTACAAACTTGTTTATGGAGATAATGCAATATTAGATGTTTAAATACTCATTTTTATCTTATAGCGTTTATGTTATAGCGTTTTTTTTTTGGGGGGGAATCAAACCCGTAACCAGAAAAATTGGAAAAACAGAATAATTCTAAACATTGTTGTCTTAACCCACTAGACTAAACGAGCTAGATACCACGTATGGTGGAATAAACTAGACTAGATTCTCTTCAACATTTGGAATATGAAATCAATCATAACTAAATGGCCACTTATATAAGAAGGGGGTAGATCCACTTATTACATATTACCAACTTTTAAAGGTTATTCAAAACTTGCGACCCATAGGTGTAACCAAGTTACCTTTAGTGAATCATTATTAGTTTAAGCTCAAGTTATAAAAAGGAAGCAAATTCAAGTTTTTCATTCAAACCATGAGGTGCACAAGTGTGTAAATGATAAATCCAACCAGTTTCCTTTTGGAGGAGACATTTATCCTGGTCTCCTCCTCTCTTATGTGTCAGCCCAACATCAATACCAATAAATTTAAGAAGCTCAAAGTTTGAATTGTGATACATTTGAAAATGTTGTGCAACACTGCTAGTCTCTTTATTGTTTTTGACATTATCACGATGTTCCCTTACTCTGTCAAGGGGTTGTCTTTTAGTCTTACCTACGCAAAGCATAGGGCAAGGACAAGACAATAAATAAACAACACCAAAGGTTTGGCAGTTTATCGGGTATTTGATACGATAAATTTTACCTCTGGTTGAGAAACTGTCAGTTCTCACTATGTATTTACAAGAAACACATTTGCCACAAGGGAAACTTCCTTTGTGAGACTGGTGCATTGTTAGCCAATTTTGTTTAGGAGTTTTTACAAAATGGCTTTTTACTAGGCTATCTTTAATACTCATTGCTTTTCTGGCAGTCAAAAGTGGACGATCTCCTACCTTTGTTGCCAATTTTCTATCGGCTAGCAAAAAGTGCCATTTTTTTTCCAAAATGTATCGAATTTTGTCCCAATGACAATTATACTGTGTGATAAATCTAAGATTAGATTGTTCAACAGATTTCTCTTTCTTAGAGAACAAAACTTCTTCTCTTTTTAGTTTCCTTACCCGACTGAGGGAACTAGCAATCATTTTTTTAGAATAACCACGAGAAAGGAATCTCTCTTTCATTTTCTTGGCATGAAAATCAAAGCTGGAATTAGTCGAACAGTTTCTGCGAAAACGCAAAAACTGTCCATAGGGAATTACCTTTCTTTAAAGAAGAAGGGTGATTACTGTGTGCCTGGAGTAAACTGTTAGTGGCAGTCGGTTTACGATAAATCTCTGTTTGGAGATATCTGCCTTGTTTTTTAATTAGAATATCTAGAAAAGATAATTCAGTGAAGTTAGCCTCATATGTCAAAAGGATATTATAGTTATTTTGGTTTAGAATTTTGACAAAAGATTCAAAACTCTTCAGGTCCCCCTTCCAAAGCATGAAGACATCGTCCACATAACGTAACCAAAGTTGAACCGATTGTTCAACGATATCATTATGGGTACCAAAAACCTCAGATAATTCCCAGATGCCTAAATGAAGACAAGCATTCGTGGGGGCACAACTGTACCCCGTATTTGCTTGAAGAATTTACCATCAAAACAGAAAACATTGTTTTCAAGAACAAATTTCAAAAGTAAAAGTACAAAATCAGTATGTTTTTGGAAAGAGGGACCGCGAGTCTCAAGGAAGGACCTACAGGCTTCAATCCCAACATGATGTGGAATAGAAGAATAAAGGCCTTCAACATCCAAGGAAACCAAGATGACATCATCATCAATGATCAAATTATTGATCTTTTGCAACAAGTCTGAGGTATCCCTCACATAAGTAGGTAAAGTAGGGAGAAATCAAATTATTGATCTTTTGCAACAAGTCTGAGGTATCCCTCACATAAGTAGGTAAAGTAGGGAGAAATGGTTTTAAAAAGAAATCTACAAAATTACCAACATTTTCAGTAACCATAAAAAAAAAACTATTTTCCTTATTTATAGTTTAAGCTTAGGTTTTATTTATTTTACAGGTAAGTTTTTATTTATTTAAAGGCAGTTATATTGTAACTTGAATTTAAAGTTAGTTGGTGTTAAGTTTAGGGGTTAATAGTTTAATTTAGTTCGTTGTGATGTTGGGGCTGGCAGTTTAGGGGTAAATAGGTTTATTTAGGGATTTGCGATGTGGGGGGTTGGCAGTTTAGGGGTTAATAGGTTTATTATAGTATTTGTGAAGCGGGGGAATGGCAGTTTAGGGTTAACACTTTAATTTACGTAGTTGCGATGTGGGTGGGCGGCGGATTAGGGGTTAATAGGTTTATTATAGTATTTGCGATGCGGGGGGATAGGGGTTGATAGGTAGCTTATGGGTGTTAGTGTACTTTGTAACATATTTTTTTGAGTTTTGAGAAACATTTTTGTTTTGCAAAATTCATAATTACTGGTCTTTGATAGGCTATAACGATCATGTTAAAGCCGTAATGCGCAAGCTGACCATTTTGCACTCAAAGGTAATTTTTTTAGCGGTAAAGCCGTACCGCACAACTTGTAATCTTTCTCTAAGTAAGCACATTTATATGTGTTTTATTTAATAACATGTACTTGTATCTCTCTTTCTTATGTGTAAAAACACCTTCGCCTAGATCACGAGTTTGGCGTTAGCCTTAAAAAGCAGCGTTGAGAGGTCCCAACGCTGCTTTTTAACGCCCGCTGGTATTACGAGTCTGAGAGGTACAGGTGTACCGCTCACTTTTATTCCGCGACTCGAGGCTACCGCAAATCCCCTTACGTCAATTGCGTATCCTATCTTTTTAATGGGATTTGCCTAACGCCAGTATTACAAGTCTTGGAAGAAGTGAGCGGTAGACCCTCTCCTGTCCAGACTCCTACCGCATTTAAAAGTTAAGAGTTTTATGGGCTAACGCCGGAACATAAAGCTCTTAACTAAAATGCTACAAAGTACACTAACACCCATAAACTACCCCTAAACCGAGGCCCCACCCACATCGCAAACACTATAATAAAATTTTTTAACCCCTAATCTGCTGCCCCTAACATCGCCGACACCTACATTATATTTATTTACCCCTAATCTGCCACCCCCAACGTCGCCACCACCTACCTACAATTAGGTAACCCCTAATCTGCTGACCGGACATCGCCGCCACTTTAATAAATGTATTAACCCCTAAACCGCCGCACTCCCGCCTCGCAAACACTAGTTACATTTTATTAACCCCTAATCTGCCCCCCCAACGTCGTCGACACCTACCTACAATTATTAACCCCTAATCTTCCGACCCCAATGTCGTCGCTACTATAATAAAGTTATTAACCCCTAAACCTAAGTCTAACCCTAACCCCCCCGAACTTAAATATAATTTAAATTAAACGAAATTAATTTAACATAATTAAATAAATTAATCCTATTTAAAACTAAATACTTACCGATAAAATAAACCCTAAGCTAGCTACAATATAACTAATAGTTACATTGTAGCTAGCTTAGGATTTATATTTATTTTACAGGCAACTTTGTATTTATTTTAACTAGGTACAATAGTTATTAAATAGTTATTAACTATTTAATAACTACCTAGTTAAAATAAGTACAAAATTACCTGTAAAATAAATCCTAACCTAAGTTACAATTACAACTAACACTACACTATCATTAAACTAATTACCTAAACTGCATACAAAGAGAGAAGCGCTCTACCAGGAACGAACAACAGCTCAGTGGCTTGTTCTATGGCGATTTACCACCCGGAAGCAGCCTCTTTTAGACCAGTGTGCTTTTCACAGAAGAAAACTTTCCTGAAGTATATCAGTCTGATCCCGCCAAGTAAGGTCAGTCCAGCCCCGAAATACCAGGCAATTCTCCTCTGAACAAGGAACATGACAACCCCAGACGATCGTTTCGGCCTCCTATGGGCCTCGTCAGTGAGGTGCAGCCACATTCCTCTAAGCACACTGGGCAAGGAGTCCACGTCTGGTTTCCCCCATCACCCATAGGGAGACTTCCCCAGGGTCATAATAATTTGCATACAAAGAGAGAAGCGCTCTACCAGGAACGAACAACAGCTCAGTGGCTTGTTCTATGGCGATTTACCACCCGGAAGCAGCCTCTTTTAGACCAGTGTGCTTTTCACAGAAGAAAACTTTCCTGAAGTATATCAGTCTGATCCCGCCAAGTAAGGTCAGTCCAGCCCCGAAATACCAGGCAATTCTCCTCTGAACAAGGAACATGACAACCACAGATGATCATTTCGGCCTCCTATGGGCCTCGTCAGTGAGGTGCAGTCACATTCCTCTAAGCACACTGGGCAAGGAGTCCACGTCTGGTTTCCCCCATCACCCATAGGGAGACTTCCCCAGGTTCATAATAATTTGCATACAAAGAGAGAAGCGCTCTACCAGGAACGAACAACAGCTCAGTGGCTTGTTCTATGGCGATTTACCACCCGGAAGCAGCCTCTTTTAGACCAGTGTGCTTTTCACAGAAGAAAACTTTCCTGAAGTATATCAGTCTGATCCCGCCAAGTAAGGTCAGTCCAGCCCCGAAATACCAGGCAATTCTCCTCTGAACAAGGAACATGACAACCCCAGACGATCGTTTCGGCCTCCTATGGGCCTCGTCAGTGAGGTGCAGCCACATTCCTCTAAGCACACTGGGCAAGGAGTCCACGTCTGGTTTCCCCCATCACCCATGGGGAGACTTCCCCAGGGTCATAATAATTTGCATACAAAGAGAGAAGCGCTCTACCAGGAACGAACAACAGCTCAGTGGCTTGTTCTATGGCGATTTACCACCTGGAAGCAGCCTCTTTTAGACCAGTGTGCTTTTCACAGAAGAAAACTTTCCTGAAGTATATCAGTCTGATCCCGCCAAGTAAGGTCAGTCCAGCCCCGAAATACCAGGCAATTCTCCTCTGAACAAGGAACATGACAACCCCAGACGATCGTTTCGGCCTCCTATGGGCCTCGTCAGTGAGGTGCAGCCACATTCCTCTAAGCACACTGGGCAAGGAGTCCACGTCTGGTTTCCCCCATCACCCATAGGGAGACTTCCCCAGGGTCATAATAATTTGCATACAAAGAGAGAAGCGCTCTACCAGGAACGAACAACAGCTCAGTGGCTTGTTCTATGGCGATTTACCACCCGGAAGCAGCCTCTTTTAGACCAGTGTGCTTTTCACAGAAGAAATCTTTCCTGAAGTATATCAGTCTGATCCCGCCAAGTAAGGTCAGTCCAGCCCCGAAATACCAGGCAATTCTCCTCTGAACAAGGAACATGACAACCCCAGACGATCGTTTCGGCCTCCTATGGGCCTCGTCAGTGAGGTGCAGCCACATTCCTCTAAGCACACTGGGCAAGGAGTCCACGTCTGGTTTCCCCCATCACCCATAGGGAGACTTCCCCAGGGTCATAATAATTTGCATACGAAGAGAGAAGCGCTCTACCAGGAACGAACAACAGCTCAGTGGCTTGTTCTATGGCGATTTACCACCCGGAAGCAGCCTCTTTTAGACCAGTGTGCTTTTCACAGAAGAAAACTTTCCTGAAGTATATCAGTCTGATCCCGCCAAGTAAGGTCAGTCCAGCCCCGAAATACCAGGCAATTCTCCTCTGAACAAGGAACATGACAACCCCAGACAATCGTTTCGGCCTCCTATGGGCCTCGTCAGTGAGGTGCAGCCACATTCCTCTAAGCACACTGGGCAAGGAGTCCACGTCTGGTTTCCCCCATCACCCATAGGGAGACTTCCCCAGGGTCATAATAATTTGCATACAAAGAGAGAAGCGCTCTACCAGGAACGAACAACAGCTCAGTGGCTTGTTCTATGGCGATTTACCACCCGGAAGCAGCCTCTTTTAGACCAGTGTGTTTTTCACAGAAGAAAACTTTCCTGAAGTATATCAGTCTGATCACGCCAAGTAAGGTCAGTCCAGCCCCGAAATACCAGGCAATTCTCCTCTGAACAAGAAACATGACAACCCCAGACGATCGTTTCGGCCTCCTATGGGCCTCGTCAGTGAGGTGCAGCCACATTCCTCTAAGCACACTGGGCAAGGAGTCCACGTCTGGTTTCCCCCATCACCCTCATCGGGGCTGGACTGACCTTACTTGGCAGGATCAGACTGATATACTTCAGGAAAGTTTTCTTCTGTGAAAAGCACACTGGTCTAAAAGAGGCTGCTTCCAGGTGGTAAATCGCCATAGAACAAGCCACTGAGCTGTTGTTCGTTCCTGGTAGAGCGCTTCTCTCTTCGTATGCAAATTATTATGACCCTGGGGAAGTCTCCCTATGGGTGATGGGGGAAACCAGACGTGGACTCCTTGCCCAGTGTGCTTAGAGGAATGTGGCTGCACCTCACTGACGAGGCCCATAGGAGGCCGAAACGATCGTCTTGGGTTGTCATGTTCCTTGTTCAGAGGAGAATTGCCTGGTATTTCGGGGCTGGACTGACCTTACTTGGCAGGATCAGACTGATATACTTCAGGAAAGTTTTCTTCTGTGAAAAGCACACTGGTCTAAAAGAGGCTGCTTCCAGGTGGTAAATCGCCATAGAACAAGCCACTGAGCTGTTGTTCATTCCTGGTAGAGCGCTTCTCTCTTCGTATGCAAATTATTATGACCCTGGGGAAGTCTCCCTATGGGTGATGGGGGAAAACAGACGTGGACTCCTTGCCCAGTGTGCTTAGAGGAATGTGGCTGCACCTCACTGACGAGGCCCATAGGAGGCCGAAACGATCGTCTGGGGTTGTCATGTTCCTTGTTCAGAGGAGAATTGCCTGGTATTTCGGGGCTGGACTGACCTTACTTGGCAGGATCAGACTGATATACTTCAGGAAAGTTTTCTTCTGTGAAAAGCACACTAGTCTAAAAGAGGCTGCTTCCAGGTGGTAAATCGCCATAGAACAAGCCACTGAGCTGTTGTTCGTTCCTGGTAGAGCGCTTCTCTCTTCGTATGCAAATTATTATGACCCTGGGGAAGTCTCCCTATGGGTGATGGGGGAAACCAGACGTGGACTCCTTGCCCAGTGTGCTTAGAGGAATGTGGCTGCACCTCACTGACGAGGCCCATAGGAGGCCGAAACGATCGTCTGGGGTTGTCATGTTCCTTGTTCAGAGGAGAATTGCCTGGTATTTCGGGGCTGGACTGACCTTACTTGGCAGGATCAGACTGATATACTTCAGGAAAGTTTTCTTCTGTGAAAAGCACACTGGTCTAAAAGAGGCTGCTTCCGGGTGGTAAATCGCCATAGAACAAGCCACTGAGCTGTTGTTCGTTCCTGGTAGAGCGCTTCTCTCTTCGTATGCTAATTACCTAAACTACCTACAATTAATTACAATTAAATGAAATAAACTAAATTATGAAAAAAAAACCCCACTAAATTACAGGGGGAAAAAAAAGAATTACAAGAATTTTAAACTAATTACACCTAATCTAATCCCCCTAATAAAATAAAAAAGCCCCCCAAAATAATAAAATCTCTTTACCCTATACTAAATTACAAATAGCCCTTAAAATGGCCTTTTGCAGGGCATTGCCCCAAAGTAATCAGCTCTTTTACCTGTAAAAAAAAGAATATAATACCCCCCAACATTACAACCCACCACCCACCACCCACCACCCCTACTCTAAAACCCACCCAATCCTCCCTTAAAAAATACCTAACACTAACCCCCTGAAGATCACCCTACCTTGAGCCGTCTTCACCCAGCCAGGTACAAGTGGTCCTCCAGAGGGTCCGAAGTCTTCATCCGATCGGGGCAGAAGAGGTCCTCCAGACGGCAGAAGGCTTCATCCAGGCGGCATCTTGTATCTTCATCCTTCCGAAACGGGTCCATCTTCAATCCAGCCAACGCGGAGCCATCCTCTTCAAAGTCCTAACGAAGAATGAAGGTTCCTTTAAATGACGTCATCCAAGATGGCGTCCCTTGAATTCCGATTGGCTGATAGAATCCTATCAGCCAATCGGAATTAAGGTAGAAAAAATCCTATTGGCTGATGTAATCAGCCAATCGGATTGAAGTTCAATCCGATTGGCTGATCCAATCAGCCAATAGGATTGACCTCACATCCTATTGGCTGATTGGAACAGCCAATAGAATGCGCGGTCAATCCGATTGGCTGATTACATCAGCCAATAGGATTTTTCTACCTTAATTCCGATTGGCTGATAGGATTATATCAGCCAATCGGAATTCAAGGGACGCCATCTTGGATGACGTCATTTAAAGGAACCTTCATTCTTTGTTAGAACTTCATTTGAAGAGGATGGCTCCGAGTTGGCTGGATTGAAGATGGACCCGCTCCACTCTGGAAGGATGAAGATACAAGATGCCGCCTGGATGAAGCCTTCTGCTGTCTGGAGGTTTTTTTAAGAGGGGATTGGGTAGGTTTTAGAGTAGGGGTGTGTGGGTGGTGAGTTGTAATGTTGGGGGGTATTGTATTCTTTTTTTTACAGGTAAAAGAGCTGATTACTTTGGGGCAATGCCCCACAAAAGGCCCTTTTAAGGGCTATTTGTAATTTAGTATAGGGTAAGGAAATTATTTTGGGGGGCTTTTTTATTTTATTAGGGGGATTAGATTAGGTGTAATTAGTTTAAAATTCTTGTAATTCTTTTTTTTCTTCTGAAATTTAGTGTTTTTTCCCTCGTAATTTAGTTTATTTCATTTAATTGTAATTAATTGTAGGTAGTTTAGGTAATTAGTTTAATGATAGTGTAGTGTTAGGTGTAATTGTAACTTAGGTTAGGATTTATTTTACAGGTAATTTTGTACTTATTTTAGCTAGGTAGTTATTAAATAGTTAATAACTATTTAATAACTATTCTACCTAGTTATAATAAATACAAAGTTGCCTGTAAAATAAATATAAATCCTAAGCTAGCTACAATGTAACTATTAGTTATATTGTAGCTAGCTTAGGGTTTATTTTATAGGTAAGTATTTAGTTTTAAATAGGATTAATTTATTTAATTATGTTAAATTAATTTCGTTTAATTTAAATTGTATTTAAGTTAGGGGGTGTTAGGATTAGGGTTAGACTTAGGTTTAGGGGTTAATAACTTTATTATAGAGGCGGCGACGATGGCGGCGGCATATTTGGGGTTAATAAATTTAATATAGTTGCAGCGACATTGGGGGGGCATATTAGGGGTTAATAAATATAATGTAGGGTTTGGCGATGTTAGGGGCAGCAGATTAGGGGTTCATTAGTATAATGTAGGTGGCGGCGGAGTCCGGAGCGGCAGATTAGGGGTTAATAGTATAATGCAGGTGGCGACGATGTTGGGGGTGGCAGATTAGGGCTTAATAAGTGTAAGATTAGGGGTGTTTAGACTCGGGGTTCATGTTAGGGTGTTAGGTGCAGACATAACTTTGCAGGTGTTAGGTATTTTTTCACCCAGCTCAGCCCCATTGTTTCCTATGGGAAAATCGTGCACAAGCACGTTTTGACCGCTTACCGCTACCGTAAGCAACGCTGGTATCGAGGTGAGATGTGGAGCTAAATTTTGCTCAACGCTCACTTTTCTGAGGCTAACGCCGGCTTAAAGAAAACTCATAATACCAGTGTTGTTTAAAGGGAGCGGTAAGAAAAAAAGGAGCTTTAGCCCCGCAAGCCTTACCGATAAAAAACTCATGATCTAGCCGCTTGTAAATAGAAGTATTTCATCTAACATATCCACATACATAATTTACCTTTTAGAATGTGAATGCGGGATTCAATATATATGGTGCACATAAAGAAACATCAGAAAAAGGTGGTTTGAGCATTTTAGGAATGTGAGAAAAGGTTTTAATTGCATAGTGTCTCTAGATACTGTGTCAATAAACATGAAAAAACTGTTAAATCTTTGCAATCATGTCCATTGAATAAATCCCTGTCAATAGTTATATTAATAGATATTTGCAATTTTTGATTTTTAATTTAAGAACTTTATTACCCAAAGGACTAAATGAAAATATGGATCTAGCAGCTTAACACCTAAACTACACGAAGGGCTAAATTTATTACGCAGTTTTTTCGACTATGTAGAGTAGGTTTGCATAAGTGAGTCTGCTGCCACATATTTAAGAAGCAGAAAACACCTCTTTTTCATCTCCGTCACCTCAGAGGTGGTAAAATCAGTCACCCCGATACTAACTCATTTCTGGTGATAGAATTCCCTGCTGTAGCGCAATTGGTTGCACCGGAGCAAGGATGGCATTGCACAAGAAACCTCTTGTGCAATGTTAAGTTTTGCTGTGTGATGCAACATGCAATTGGCAATCGCAGGCGAACAGGTTCTCTGCTTGAGAACCTGTCCACCTACAGGGATAGTAAATGTATTCCTGTATGCACATTATTTTCATTCAATATGATTTTCTCTAATTGTTACTATTATTAATATACTGTATATACTGGCTCTGTTTAAGATTTGTAATATATTTTATGTGCATACGCATATACTTATATAGCCAGTTAATATTATATTTTTATGTTCCTGTTAATTTAAATAGATTTTTTTAATATTGTGTTTTTGCTAATGAAGGTGTTTTTAGTAAGGGGGGGGGGGGCGGTGGCTAAGAAGCAGCCATGACCTGCCGCAAATTACGAAGCTCCCAGAACAATTCTAATAATCTATGTTATCCAAGAAGATATTTCTTAACTTATCCCACATTTGTGAAACTCAGCTAATTTATAACACAAGGGATCAAAATATAGATTGTTTCTTATGTGCTTTCTGGGACCTGATTTAGCCTGTTAAAAGCTTAGGTGGAGACCTTCACTCTTGCTCTCAACACCCTCCCCGGCCATCGGGGTTAAAGCAGCTATTGATCTGCTGTCAATTTAGATATTCTATTTTGCTAATATTACAGCCGGTCGTGCTATCCCACTTTTTATGAAAGCCACAGCAGTTGAGAACTTGAGACCATGCTAACTACATACAACACGTAACAACAATGATTACTATGGGACTTTACAGGCCCTACTGAGAACATCAAGAGATGGATGGAGGATAAATTTGACGACAACTCGGCCCTCCTACAACTAGTGTACGAAGATTGCGCTAACTTGCAACCACTATCGACTCAGGACTTACCTGAGGTCTCAAGCCCTACAGAGACAATAGCAACGTCATCCACCTTGCTCCAAGCAGAGCTAAGGAACCACTCAGGTACAGGAAGTATAGAAATGGTGTCTATCTCCTTTTGGTCGCCGTCTTTGATTAATACTGAGAGGATCCGATCCGACTCCTTTAAAGGCAAAAGAAAAGGAGTTGATGAACCATACAGCTTCCTGGGGATGTGCGGCCGACTTCTCTGAGCTTAAAGGTATATTCCAGCCAAAATTGGAAACCACATGGATGCATTTCGGTATTGCAAAGAAGCAATGTTGTAATATACATGTATTAGCAAAAATGCTTCTAATAAAATCTATAGCTGTTTTGAAAAGTGTATTTAAGTATGCACCGTGCACCAGCATTTTATACACAGGACTTGCTCAGAGAGCCTAATGTGCTTGTATCATCTGGTAATGACTCAATTTGTTAATTGCTGACATGATACAAGCCCCAGTGATGATCTGAGCAGCTACATTATTTAAAATGTGGGTGCAGTGACAATATCTAGCTATGCTTCACATGCAAGTGCAGAGAAAAATGTTAACATTAAAACAGTGATAACTTTTACTAGAAGTATTTTTGCTATTACATGTATATTGCAAATATGCTTCTTTTCAAAGATGTAATTCATCTATGTGCATTAAAATTTTTACTGGAATGTCCCTTTATTAGGAGTCACCCACCGCCTGAGCATCTCTACATACAGCGGGACGAATGACACAAAGCAACTGGAGCGCAAACAAACCGAGATCCATAGAGCTCTCCCTGAAGATTACTGGAACATCTGGGATTATACAGCCAGACACCATAACTAACACACAGCTAGATTACCAGTTTTGAGCGCTATAGGGAAATTAACGTCCGCCACAAAAATTTAACCTCCCTATAGCGCTGCTCTTACAGGTTTGAAAAAAAAAAACGGCTTGTGCGGCGATATGGTGGCATTGAGCTCCATACCTCACCCAAATACAAGCGATGTTTTGACGTGTTTGTGCACGATTTCCCCATAGACATCAATGGGGAGTGCCGGCAAAAAGCCTAACACCTGCGATTGCGGAATAAAAAGCTCCGTAACGCAGCCCCATTGATGTCTATGGGGAAAGATTTTTTTTTGTTTAAACCTAACACCCTAGCATAAAAACCACGTCTAAACACCCCTAAATTGCCGCCCCTGACCTACATAATGTTATTAACCCCTAATCTGCCACCCTTAACATCGCCGCCATCTACCTAAAATATTAACCCCTAATCTGCCGTCCCCAACATCGCTGCCACCTACATTACAGTTATTAACCCCTAATCTGCCATCCCCAACATCGCCGCCACCTACATAAATTTATTAACCCCTAATCTGCCCCTCCTAACATCACTGCCACCTACATTACAGTTATTAACCCCTAATCTGCCGTCCCCAACTAAATAAATTTATTAACCCCTAATCTGCTGGCCCTAACATCGCCGCCACCTTCCTACACTTTTTAGCCCCTAATCTGCCCCCCTAACATCGCTGCAACCTACATTACAGTTATTAACCCCTAATCTGCCGTCCCCAACATCTTCACAACCTACATAATGTTATTAACCACTAATCAGCCGCCCTTAACATCGCTGCCTTCTACCTACATTTATTAACCCCTAATCTGCCGTCCCCAACATCGCTGCCACCTGCATAAATTTATTAACCCCTAATCTGCCGCCCCTAAAATCGCTGCCACCAACATTACAGTTATTAACCCCTAATCTGCCGTCCCCAACATCGCCGCTACCTACATAAATGTATTAACCCCTAATCTGCTGGCCCTAACATCGCCGCCACCTACTTACACTTATTAACCCCTAATCTGCCGCCCCTAACATCGCTGCCACCTACATTACAGTTATTTACCACTAATCTGCCATCCCCAATATCGCTGCCACCTACATAAATTTATTAACCCCTAATCTACTGGCCCTAACATTGCCACCACCTACCTACACTTATTAGCCCCTAATCTGCTGCTCCCAATGTCGCCGCCACTATACTAAAGTTATTAACCCCTAAACCTCTTGCCTCCCACATCACTAACACTACATAAGTATATTAACCCCTAAGCCTAACCCTAACGTAACCCTAAGCCTAACCCTAACCCCAACACTAACACCCCCTAACTTAAATATAATTAAAATAAATCAAAATAAAACGTACAATTATTACCTTAATAATTCTTATTTAAAACAAAATAAATTCTTACCTGTAAAATAAAACCTAAGATAGCTACAATATTACTAATAATTATATTGTAGCTATCTTAGGTTTTATTTTTATTTCACAGGTAAGTTTTTATTTATTTTAACTAGGTAGACTTAACTATTTACTAGCTACCTAGTTAAAATAAATACAAACTTACCTGTCAAATAAAACCTAACCTGCCTCACGCTAAAACCTAATATTACAATAAAATTAAATAAATTACATTAATAAAATATAATTATCTAAATTACAAAAAAAATAAACACTAAATTACACAAAATAAAAAACAAAATTATCAAAAATAAAAACTAATTACTCCTAATCTAATAGCCCTATCAAAATAAAAAAGCCCCCCCCCCAATAAAAAAAACCCTAGCCTACACTAAACTGCCAATGGACCTTAAAAAGGCCTTTTGCAGGGCATTGCCCCAAAGAAATCAGCTCTTTTACATAGCAATTAAAAATACAAACACCCCCCAACAGTAAAACCCACCACCCACACAACCAAACCCCCCATTCCAATCAGCCAATAGAATGGGATCTCAATCCTATTGGCTGATTGGATTAGCCAATAGGATGAAAGCTCAATCCTATTGGCTGATTACAACAGCCAATAGGATTTTTTCCCCTTTAATTCCTATTGACTGATAGAATTCTATCAGCCAATCGGAATGTAAGGGACGCCATCTTGTATGATGTCACTTAAAGGGAACTTCATTTTCCAGTGACGATCGGAAGAAGAGGATGCTCCACGCCGGATGTCTTGAAGATGGACCCGCTCCATGCCGGATGAATGAAGATAGAAGATGCACGCTTGGATGAGGACTTCTGCCCGCTTGGATGAAGACTTCTACCCGCTTGGATGAGGATGGATGTCCGGACTTCGAAAACTGTAAGTCGATCTTCGGGGTTAGTGTTAGGTTTTTTAAGGTTTTTTTTGGGTGGGTTTTATTTTTAGCTTAGGGTTTAAGCACTTTGTAAAAGAGCTGATTGCTCTTTTCAGGGCATGGCAAAAGAGCTAAATGCTCTTTTAAGGGCAATGCCCATCCAAATGCCATTTTCAGGGCAATGGTTAACTTAGGTTTATTAAGATATCATTTTATTTGGGGGGTTTGGTTGTGTGGGTTGTGAGTTTTACTGTTGGGGGGATGTTTGTTTTTTTAATTGCTATGTAAAAGAGCTGATTTCTTTGGGGCAATGCCCCGCAAAAGGTGCTTTTAAGGGCCATTGGAAGTTTAGTGTAGTTTTTTTGTAATTTAGATAATTGTATTTTATTAATTTAATTTATTTCATTTTATTGTAATGTTAGGTTTTAGTGTAAGGCAGGTTAGGTTTTATTTTACAGGTAACTGTATTTATTTTAACTAGGTAGTTAGTAAATATTTAATAACTATTTAATAACTAGTCTACCTAGTTAAAATAAATACAAACTTACCTGTGAAATAAAAATAAAACCTAAGATAGCTACAATATAACTATTAGTAAAATTGTAGCTAACTTAGTTTTTTTTTTATAGGTAAGTATTTAGTTTTAAATAGGAATTATTTAGGTAATAATTGTACATTTTATTGATTTATTTTAATTATATTTAATTTAGGGGGTGTTAGGATTAGGGTTAGATTTAGGCTTAGGGTTATGTTAGGTTTAGGGGTTAATATATTTATGTAGTGATGTGGGAGGCCAGAGGTTTAGGGGTTAATAATGTATTTTAGTATATTTAGTTGTGGGGGGCTTGCAGTTTAGTGGTTAATAGGTTTATTATAGCAGCGGTGTGGGCGGATGGCAGATTAGGGGTTAATAATCTTTAAATAGTGTTTGCAATGTGGGAAGATGGCGGTTTAGGGGTTAATAGGTTTATTATAGTGGCGACGATGCTGGGGAGCGGCGGAATAGGGGTTAATACATTTTTTAAGTGGCGGCGATGTCCGGAGCGGCAGATTAGGGGTTAATAATTTTATGTTAGTGTTTGTGATGCGGGAGGGCCTCGGTTTAGGGGTTAATAGGTAGTTTATCGGTGTTTAGTGTACTTTGTGACACTTTAGTTATGAGTTTTATGCTACAGCTACGTTTGCTGTTGGCATTTAGCGATGCTGGGCAGACATGATTCACTACATAAGTCACCAATACTCATATGTTTCCAATAAGATGTTCTCTTCACTGGTTGACAGCAGCTTGCTGTGGTTTAGAGATTTAATTTACTCCCTTACTAGTTAATGCTCCTAATCACTAGTATATCTGGAAACACATACTAAATTGGGCTAGCAACCAAATTAATTTGAGAACTCACAGTCACCTGTTATATACCTTCCCCACGGACTATACCCCCTGTTAGGCATGTTTCTGCTTCTAGAGGCCCAAGAGCAGTTGGGTCAGTCATATATGGAGCTTCTTCTACTATGGCTTAACCAATGTCTCATTATAGGATCATTGTGGCTTTTACCATACAATTTATTATAACTACTGCACACTTGGCTATAACATCTTTTATACAATTAAACAGCTAATTATTACTGATCACTAAAATTATATAGTATAACGTTTATCCCCTTATAGTATGTAAGTGACTGATCAGAATGCCTAGTCTTCCCCTCTACCTATTGTATAAGTAAGCATAGGTCCAAAAGGGACCTCTTAATCTTTAAGTGGATATTATATTACATTTTATCAAAAATGTTTTGAAGCATACCTACCTACAGGCCTATCGTTTTTCACTAAAGTTGGGTTACTCTACCCCTATGTATATAATAGCCACTTTAAATTTGTCAGAAATTAGAGTTTACCATTCTTTTTTATTTCAATTGATAGTATACAGATCACTATACTTATCAGTTGGAGTTTAATACCTCATACGTATCCTTATCCCCTATTATACTATTACTTTCTTTTGAATAGTCAGTTTTGTTAAGAATAACTATTCCACCACCTTTGTTGGCAGATTTGATAATGATCTCACTATTATTTTCTAGTCTTCTAATAGTGTCTAATTGGCTCTTTGTCAGATTTTTGCGATGATTGTTCATTGATTTGTTTTTTGATATCATTACATACCATAGTCTCAAAGGATTCTATCGCCGGACTCTTATGGTTAGTAGGGAAAAAATGAGATTTTGTTTTTTAAATAAGTATGTATGTTGCTGTATCATTAGATATTAATTTATTCTTGGATCGTAACCCTGCTCTTTTTCCCCTATGTATCTTATTTTTATTGGTGTGTCTATGTCCTCTAGCACTACCTGTTTTCTTTTGCCTGGGTTTGAGTCTCTTGGTGGGGCATTCTACTGTCCCATCCCTAAAAAAGAGGAAGATGCTCGGGTAAGATCTTCACAGTGATTGAGTGTCAAATTTGGAGGTCTATTATCATTTGTTAATTGTGGAGATTTAGCATTCAGCCTCTCGAATACTTCAAACCTGTTGCCCTCGTGTTTGTATCCTTCCCTCCAATTCTTAGTATGGTGGGTGGAGAAATTTCCTTGATTATTTTTATGATTATGATATTGGGGTGGTATCTATTATCCCCTGCGTAGTGGGTTTGTTGCCTCAAATCTGGTGTGTACTCAAAATGGACATTAGCATACATATCTCTATGGTTATGAAATGTTTTGAATCCTCTGTTTTGGCCATATTGGTGAAACCTTTCTCTGTGGCCATTGTAATTTCATGGATACTCCCCATATCTCTGATTTTCTTTAAATCTCATTGTATATTACCATGCTGAGGTCTGTAGTTTTAACTGGATGGAGAAAAGTCTCTCCTTTCCCTCCTATCTATATATTGGTCATTATTAGCATATTGCTCTTGGTAGATACTCTTATTTATAACAGATGGGCATAGTTTGGTGTGTGAGTCATAGGTTGTCTGAACTGACTGTTGTCACCCCCTCTCTACGCATATTTCTCTTGAAATGGTTGTATCTCTTATTTGGAGTGACCTATTCGTCCCTATTAGATTTGTCAGTCTTTGATACTGTATCTATGGTCTGTTCAGAGGCAATTTTCTCTAATCTCTCTTGTGCAATATTCAAATCTCTATTAATCTTTTTAGCTATAGTATCATCTTTCAGTTTGTTAATCTTAGTGTATAGGTTTTCTTGTTTTTCCTTAAATGTTTGAGAGTCTTTAAACAGATCTATATTGCTTTCCACAACCTTAATTTCTAAGTCAATGTTAGTTAATAGGAATTCTCTATATTTAATGATCACCTTCATTAATTCTCGAGAGGCGTCAACAATAATTTGGTTCCATTTGTCAGAGAACCCTTGAGAATTTAATGTGAAAGCACATTCTTTGACTATAGTTAAACCTTTAGGGACTATATTCAGTTCAAGAATTTTTTTCAGAAATTATATTTCAATTTTATATTTGGTTTCTGAAACTAGAAGTTTCTCCAAATTCTTAAAAATAGTGTTGATGTCAGTCACATTAATGTCACATTAATGTCTGAGCTCACATCAGGTCTAAGACTACTTAGGGACATAGTGGAAGTCATATGATGACTATATTCAGTAACCTGTAAATGGCAATATAATACTGAATGAAACTAACCTATAGAGATTGGCAGATGTCAGTTAGCTACATATATTAACAGACAATAAGTAGGTGTGCCTAGTAGTAATGCAAGTCAAATGGAATGGTGACTAAAAAGGTCAGTTTAAAACTATGATAAACAAAAAAGGTCAACAACAATATAAGTGATTACAACTTAATAAGGTTGATCAAAAACTATATATAATTAAATCATAAAAAAAACCCTGATCTCTGGCAGCTGTCAAAAACTGTGAGAGTGAAGCATCAGAAATGGCAAGTGTGATTGACTGCGTCTGGGAAAAGAAAACAAGCCCACTATAAAGGGACCTCCTAACAAAGGACCCAACTAGCAATGTAGGAAAAAAGGCAGAATAGGAGCACCACAGGCTTAAGTGATCTATCAGGGCTATAAAAGAAACCTGTAGCCGGTATTATTGCAAGGGATTAATAATGATTAATATATATATATATATATAATGACCTATCTAACAAATATAAAAATAAAATGGCCTATCTAACAATAAAGTCAATAGGCAGATATAAAAGCAAAACATAAACAGATATGTACTGGCTAATGCTGAGTGTGTGCCGCTTATGGTGCAAATAAAGTGTCTGATAAAGTGAGATAAAAATAAATAAATAACAGACTTAAACAAATAGCAATAAATTAACAGTGTACAGCATAAAGTGTGTACCCAAGTAAATAATAATGAATAATAACAGCCCCTACCTGGGGCAAGAAATAAAAATAAAAAAGAGAGTGATGTACACGTGTACAAAAAAGTGTCTCAAATAGTGTCTCTAAAGACCACAGTGGCAGTCTGTACTTGAAGCATAAAAGTAGAATGATCCTGAGTGGAGTCCTTGAAATATTCATTGGAAAGTGTCCTAAAAAGGGTGTCTTTAAAGGTGCTGCAAAAGCCTTGATGGTGCAGGACAGCTAAGTATAACAACCGAAGGTCAATTGGACCTGGATATGCTCAGCCTGCAAATAATAAACAAATGCAAAAACCATATAACAAAGTGAGTGTAATTGGGAATTAACTCACCATGGGAAGAAAACAAGCCTCCTTATGTGATAGTCAACGTGTTTCAGCCCCAAAAAGGACATAAGGAGGATTGTGGGAACAAGGCAATATATATGTATCACCTACCAATCATAATTTAAGCATGATTTAGTGGAAAGAGGGAGGATTGCCGCCAAAACGGTTATGTTCAAAATGTGCATGACGTTAGATCATTTCTGGTCCGGTTTACGGACTTCCAGTTTCTGCGTGAGGAAACTCTCTCTTAAGAGGTATTTTATGAAAACACCTTTAGAACGTAACCATTCTGGTGTCGGATGTATATCCAATACAGACCGGTACATACACACTGATTTAAAACCAAATTTTTGTTTTTTCCCTACTTACCATACGGGTCCGTCTATAGAATCCTTTGAGACTCTGGTATGTAATGATAGCAAAAAACTAAAATCAATGAACAATTATCACAAAAATCTGACAAAGAGCCAATTAGACACTATTAGAAGACTAGAAAATAATAGGTAGATTATCAAATCTGCCAACAAAGGTAGTGGAATAGTTATTCTTAACAAAACTCACTATTCAAAATAAAGTAATAGGATATAAGGGGATAAGGATATGTATGAGATATTAAACTCCAATCCCACTGAAAATTATAAAAAAAACTTTAGACTATATGTTGGTTGAATCCAATAATTCAGGGATTATAAACAACAAAGAGTTTAACTATCTATTCAATAAACACCCCAAGATTCTGGTTTTCTATTACTTGGTGAAAATCTATAAGTCCTTGATAAACCCACCCGGCAGACCCATAATTTCTAGTATCGGATCTCTGTCTAGAAATTTGTCAGAATACATTGACAAAAATTTACAGAAATTTGTTAAAGATTTGCCTTCCTATCTGCATGACTCCACTGAAGTTCTTAAAGTGATGGTAAAGTTGCCTCCATAACTTTACATATTTTGAAAGCTCTTGTCATTACTAACATATTGATCTGCTTATTTATTTCAAAACTCAATTAAACTTCTAAAAATCAGCGTTTTTTTCAGGCTCCGTTACCTGATTTTATACAGCCCCTGTCAGAGATTTTCACAGTGTAGTATTTGATTGGCATCTCTTTCAGCCAATAGGAGCCTCACCATGCGCCCCATGGATTTTACTCACAGCACGCTCCCGTGCTTGTAACTCTTCCTGGAAATGCAACTGCGCATGAGCAACTCAATACGCTATTTGTGCAACTAAATACCTGTACCCGTTAGCGGCCTCACTGTTTTAGTTGTGCAAATAGTGTATTGAGTTGCGCAGTTGCACTTCCAGGCAGAGTTACAAGCACGGGAGCGTGCTGTGAGTAAAATCCATGGGGCGCATGGTGAGGCTCCTATTGGCTGAAAGAGATGCCAATCAAATACTACACTGTGAAAATCTCTGACAGGGGCTGTATAAAATCAGGTAATTCAGTTTTCACCCAGCTTTTCTGAATGGGTGTGCCTAATTTATACCACTCATGTATTCTTTGTAAGGATATGGCAAGTTTATAGGAGCGAAGGTGGGGTACCCCTAGACCTCCCTCTTCTGGGGATTTAAAAAACATATTTTTGTTGATCCGTGGGGGCCTACGTTTCCAGATATAATCGTTTATGATTCTTTACATAGGCCTAGATTTAGAGTTCGGCGGTAAAAGGGCTGTTAACGCTCCGCGGGTTTTTTTCTGGCCGCACCATAAATTTAACTCTGGTATCGAGAGTTCAAACAAATGCTGCGTTAGGCTCCAAAAAAGGAGCGTAGAGCATTTTTACCGCAAATGCAACTCTCGATACCAGAGTTGCTTACGGACGCGGCCGGCATCAAAAACGTGCTCGTGCACGATTCTCCCATAGGAAACAATGGGGCTGTTTGAGCTGAAAAAAAACCTAACACCTGCAAAAAAGCAGCGTTCAGCTCCTAACGCAGCCCCATTGTTTCCTATGGGGAAACACCTCCTAAGTCTGCACCTAACACCCTAACATGTACCCCGAGTCTAAACACCCCTAACCTTACACTTATTAACTCCTAATCTGCCGCCCCCGCTATCGCTGACCCCTGCATTACACTTTTAACCCCTAATCTGCCGCTCCGTAAACCGCCGCCACCTACGTTATCCCTATGTACCCCTAATCTGCTGCCCTAACATCGCCGACCCCTATGTTATATTTATTAACCCCTAATCTGCCCCCCACAACGTCGCCGACACCTGCCTACACTTATTAACCCCTAATCTGCCGAGCGGACCTGAGCGCTACTATAATAAAGTTATTAACCCCTAATCCGCCTCACTAACCCTATCATAAATAGTATTAACCCCTAATCTGCCCTCCCTAACATCGCCGACACCTACCTTCAATTATTAACCCCTAATCTGCCGACCGGAGCTCACCGCTATTCTAATAAATTTATTAACCCCTAAAGCTAAGTCTAACCCTAACACTAACACCCCCCTAAGTTAAATATAATTTTTATCTAACGAAATAAATTAACTCTTATTAAATAAATAATTCCTATTTAAAGCTAAATACTTACCTGTAAAATACATCCTAATATAGCTACAATATAAATTATAATTATATTATAGCTATTTTAGGATTAATATTTATTTTACAGGCAACTTTGTAATTATTTTAACCAGGTACAATAGCTATTAAATAGTTAAGAACTATTTAATAGTTACCTAGTTAAAATAATTACAAATTTACCTGTAAAATAAATCCTAACCTAAGATATAATTAAACCTAACACTACCCTATCAATAAAATAATTAAATAAACTACCTACAATTACCTACAATTAACCTAACACTACACTATCAATAAATTAATTAAACACAATTGCTACAAATAAATAAAATTAAATAAACTATCTAAAGTACAAAAAATAAAAAAGAACTAAGTTACAGAAAATAATAAAATATTTACAAACATAAGAAAAATATTACAACAATTTTAAACTAATTACACCTACTCTAAGCCCCCTAATAAAATAACAAAGCCCCCCAAAATAAAAAATTCCCTACCCTATTCTAAAATACAAATATTACAAGCTCTTTTACCTTACCAGCCCTGAACAGGGCCCTTTGCGGGGCATGCCCCAAGAATTTCAGCTCTTTTGCCTGTAAAAAAAAACATACAATACCCCCCCCCCAACATTACAACCCACCACCCACATACCCCTAATCTAACCCAAACCCCCCTTAAATAAACCTAACACTACCCCCCTGATGATCTTCCTACCTTGTCTTCACCATGCCAGGTTCACCGATCCGTCCTGGCTCCAAGATCTTCATCCAACCCAAGCGGGGGCTAGACATCCACTGAAGAAGTCCAGAAGAGGGTCCAAAGTCTTCCTCCTATCCGGCAAGAAGAGGACATCCGGACCGGCAAACATCTTCTCCAAGCGGCATCTTCTATCTTCTTCCATCCGATGACGACCGGCTCCATCTTGAAGACCTCCAGCGCGGATCCATCCTCTTCTTCCGACGACTAGACGACGAATGACGGTTCCTTTAAGGGACGTCATCCAAGATGGCGTCCCTCGAATTCCGATTGGCTGATAGGATTCTATCAGCCAATCGGAATTAAGGTAGGAATTTTCTGATTGGCTGATGGAATCAGCCAATCAGAATATAGTTCAATCCGATTGGCTGATCCAATCAGCCAATCAGATTGAGCTCGCATTCTATTGGCTGATCGGAACAGCCAATAGAATGCGAGCTCAATCTGATTGGCTGATTGGATCAGCCAATCGGATTGAACTATATTCTGATTGGCTGATTCCATCAGCCAATCAGAAAATTCCTACCTTAATTCCGATTGGCTGATAGAATCCTATCAGCCAATCGGAATTCGAGGGACGCCATCTTGGATGACGTCCCTTAAAGGAACCGTCATTCGTCGTCTAGTCGTCGGAAGAAGAGGATGGATCCGCGCTGGAGGTCTTCAAGATGGAGCCGGTCGTCATCGGATGGAAGAAGATAGAAGATGCCGCTTGGAGAAGATGTTTGCCGGTCCGGATGTCCTCTTCTTGCCGGATAGGAGGAAGACTTTGGACCCTCTTCTGGACTTCTTCAGTGGATGTCTAGCCCCCGCTTGGGTTGGATGAAGATCTTGGAGCCAGGACGGATCGGTGAACCTGGCATGGTGAAGACAAGGTAGGAAGATCATCAGGGGGGTAGTGTTAGGTTTATTTAAGGGGGGTTTGGGTTAGATTAGGGGTATGTGGGTGGTGGGTTGTAATGTTGGGGGGGGGGTATTGTATGTTTTTTTTTACAGGCAAAAGAGCTGAAATTCTTGGGGCATGCCCCGCAAAGGGCCCTGTTCAGGGCTGGTAAGGTAAAAGAGCTTGTAATATTTGTATTTTAGAATAGGGTAGGGAATTTTTTATTTTGGGGGGCTTTGTTATTTTATTAGGGGGCTTAGAGTAGGTGTAATTAGTTTAAAATTGTTGTAATATTTTTCTTATGTTTGTAAATATTTTATTATTTTCTGTAACTTAGTTCTTTTTTATTTTTTGTACTTTAGATAGTTTATTTAATTTTATTTATTTGTAGCAATTGTGTTTAATTAATTTATTGATAGTGTAGTGTTAGGTTAATTGTAGGTAATTGTAGGTAGTTTATTTAATTATTTTATTGATAGGGTAGTGTTAGGTTTAATTATATCTTAGGTTAGGATTTATTTTACAGGTAAATTTGTAATTATTTTAACTAGGTAACTATTAAATAGTTCTTAACTATTTAATAGCTATTGTACCTGGTTAAAATAATTACAAAGTTGCCTGTAAAATAAATATTAATCCTAAAATAGCTATAATATAATTATAATTTATATTGTAGCTATATTAGGATGTATTTTACAGGTAAGTATTTAGCTTTAAATAGGAATTATTTATTTAATAAGAGTTAATTTATTTCGTTAGATAAAAATTATATTTAACTTAGGGGGGTGTTAGTGTTAGGGTTAGACTTAGCTTTAGGGGTTAATACATTTATTAGAATAGCGGTGAGCTCCGGTCGGCAGATTAGGGGTTAATAATTGAAGGTAGGTGTCGGCGATGTTAGGGAGGGCAGATTAGGGGTTAATACTATTTATGATAGGGTTAGTGAGGCGGATTAGGGGTTAATAACTTTATTATAGTAGCGCTCAGGTCCGCTCGGCAGATTAGGGGTTAATAAGTGTAGGTAGGTGTCGGCGACGTTGTGGGGGGCAGATTAGGGGTTAATAAATATAACATAGGGGTCGGCGATGTTAGGGGTAGCAGATTAGGGGTACATAGGGATAACGTAGGTGGCGGCGATTTGCGGTCGGAAGATTAGGGGTTAATTATTTTAAGTAGCTTGCGGCGACGTTGTGGGGGGCAAGTTAGGGGTTAATAGATATAATACAGGGGTCGGCGGGGTTAGGGGCAGCAGATTAGGGGTACATAAGTATAACGTAGGTGGCGGTCGGCAGATTAGGGGTTAAAAATTTTAATCGAGTGGCGGCGATGTGGGGGGACCTCGGTTTAGGGGTACATAGGTAGTTTATGGGTGTTAGTGTACTTTAGGGTACAGTAGTTAAGAGCTTTATAAACCGGCGTTAGCCAGAAAGCTCTTAACTCCTGCTATTTTCAGGCGGCTGGAATCTTGTCGTTAGAGCTCTAACGCTCACTGCAGAAACGACTCTAAATACCGGCGTTAGGAAGATCCCATTGAAAAGATAGGCTACGCAAATGGCGTAGGGGGATCTGCGGTATGGAAAAGTCGCGGCTGTAAAGTGAGCGTTAGACCCTTTAATCACTGACTCCAAATACCAGCGGGCGCCCAAAACCAGCGTTAGGAGCCTCTAACGCTGGTTTTGACGGCTACCGCCGAACTCTAAATCTAGGCCATAGTATCTAAGTCTCTTTGCGTGCCTGGGATGGGGACAGTCTGGAGGATATATAGAACTTTTGGAAAAAGAGTCATTTTTGTTGCTTGTATTCTACCTAACCATGATATATTTTTTGGAAGCCAATGAGAAGTTAGAGTCTGTAGTTCTGTGATTAGACTACCATAATTATACTTACATAGATCTGTCTTATCTGGTGTAATGGAAATGCCAAGGTATTTCAGATATTTTGTTTGTTGTTTGAGGGGGCATGTTGACTTTAAAATACTAAGGGTGTGAGCTGATAAATTTATAGGAAGGTATTCCGATTTGGTCATGTTTACTAGGAAATTTGATATTGTCCCAAAATGTGTTAATTCAGTTATTACCTGTTGTAGAGATAGTAAAGGGTTCGTAAGTGTCAAGAGAATATCGTCTGCGAATATGGCCAGTTTATGTGTTTGGTTTGCAATAGTTATTCCTTGGATTTGATTGTTTAATCTTATTTTGATATCCAAAGGCTCAAGGGATAAAATAAAGAGAAGTGGTGATAGGGGGCAGTCCTGTCTAGAGCCATTCCGAATCCCAAAGGGTTCTGAAAGAATACCATTAATCTTAACCTATGCCGCGGGGTTTGAATATAATGCAATAATTTTTTGGATAAATGAGTCTGGGATGTGAAAATGTTGTAGAGTCGAGAGTAAATATGTCCAGTCCAGTCGGTCAAATGCTTTTTTAGCATCAGTGGATAGGAAAACTGTTGGGGTCTTGTTCTGTGTAACGTATTCCAGCAAATTAAGTACTTTGACTGTGTTACCTTTTGCCTCTCTATGTGGTACGAAACCTACCTGGTCCTGGTGCACTATGGATGGCAGAATTTGGTTGAGACGGGAAGCTAAAATTTTTGCATAAAGTTTGAGATCAATGTTCAATAATGAGATTGGTCTAAAATTCGCCGGTATGTTCGGGGGCTTCCCAGGTTTAGCTATAACTGAGATGTTGGCCTGCATCATACTGTCAGGGAAAGGGAATTCCTCTGGTATAGAATTAAACAAAGATGTTAGGTGTGGTGCTAGAAGTGAAGCAAAAGTTTTATAGTATAAGCCCGTAAAACCATCAGGGCCCGGAGCTTTGTTTTGTTTTAGTTGCTTAATTGCCTCCAACACCTCTGATTGCTGGATAGGTCGGTCTAGGAGGTTACATTAATCAGCATTTAATTTGGGGATGGGCAGGTTGTCTAGGTATTGGTTACAGTGGAGTGCATGGTTTTGAGGGTTCCTAAGTGGGAAAAGATTGTATAGGTTATGATATAATTTCTTGAATTCTCTAGCTATGGATTTAGTGTCTTCTAATTGTTTGCCATCTGAAGTTTTGATGGTGTGGATATAAGTTTTTTGTTGTTGCTTTTTTAATGCCCTGGCTATAACCTTTTCTGATTCATTTCCTTCTCTGTAGAAGTTTTGCTGCAGGTACAGAAGTTGCTTTTGTGATTTAATATGTAGTATAGAATTCATTTTTTCTCTTTTAGACTTGAGTTGTTCTAGGATGGCAGTATCATCGGGATTAGATTTGTGTTTGAAATCTAGATCTGCGATGTCTGTAGCTAGAAGGTTTATCTCCTCCCGGCTTTTCCTTTTTTTTAATAAATTCACCTCTTATAGTACTCTTGTGGGCTTCCCAAAGGGTGCCCACAGTAACTTCTGGGGTCATATTTATGGAGAAATATGAGGGTATGTGTTCCGTAAATATTTCTTTTTGCACTGGGTCTAATAATAGTGAGTCTTCTAATCTCCACTGGAAGGCTCTGAGAGGGGCTGTTGGCCAAACTATAGTGCATGCTACTAGGGAGTGGTCCAACCAAGTTGTGTGGCTTAGGTATGAGTGCGTAGCGTGGGATAGGACTAGGTGGTCTACAAGGAAATAGTCCAGTCTGGAGTAATTAAGATTGGGATGTGAGAAGAAGGTGAAGTCCAGTTTTTGGGGATTAAAGTATCTCCAAGTATCGTGCAAGCCAAGGAGTTTGAATTTTTGCCAGATATTATGGAGGTTCAGGGTTTTAGCTCTGGTATTGGGATTTGAGCAGTCAACTGTGGGGTCAAGGGGGGAATTCAAATCTCCTGCCACTATTAGGGATCCTTTTACTTCTTTAAGAATTAAGTCCACTACAGAGGTTATGAATGTGTCCTGGTGTGAATTTGGGGTGTAAACATTCATTAAGGTTACTGGTTTGCCATATAGAAGGCCTTTTAAGCATAAATATCTGCCTTCCTTGTCGCCTATAATTTGTGTCTTGGTGAAGGGGATTGATTTGTGGATTAAAATACTAACCCCTTTAATTTTTTTGTGTGGGTTGGTGCTGTGAAAGTGCTGAGGATAGTGTGTGGAAAAGTATTTAGGGATGCTTTTCCCCTTAAAATGGGTTTCTTGGAGCATTAGAATGTGTCCTCCTTTTTTTGGAGGTCTAGGATGGCCATTCTTCTTTTGTTAGGGAAGTTTAGGCCTTTAGTGTTTTGTGTAAAGATATTTAGATTTTGTGGTGAGCAGCTATTCATCATGATCGAAAGGTATTAATGAACCTAGTGAGCGGTGGCACACATTGCATTCCAATACAATCACAGTTGGCGATAGGTGCTTAAGTAAGAAAGAAAAAGGACAGGTAAAGAGGAAGAAAAAGGAAAAGGGACAGAAAAAAGGAACAATAAAACACATTATTCTGAACATGAATTTAAAAAACATGTTTCTAACTTTAAGGAGATATACTCCCAACTAAGTGAGAACAAGAACATATAAGTCAACATCAATTAACAATAAACATTTTAACCTTTGATGCTCCATGTCAACAGCTTCGAGGTTCAGTATGCGAGGAATTACTGGTGATATTTGCAGTTAGAAATCCTTCTAGAAAGTGACGTAAATGGTGTAAAAAGGTCCTTGGAAGCATTGGATTATCATTACCCCCTATCATCCGGTGGTAAGGGCTCTAGTTGTGGAAGTTTGCGCATCTTCCTTTGAGGGGCTTGTCTCCATTCTCTCCGTTGTGGCAGTGGCGTTGATTTACTTTGACTTGTGTGTTCCTCTTGAGGTGTAGAACTATCTTCCATTTGGGGAATTGGGATGTCCAAGTCATTACATATGCCTGGAATATCTTTAGTGGATGAGCATGTAATCCGTCTCCCCCTCCAAAGGATCTGCAAATGAAAGGGGAACCCCCATCTATATGGGATATTTGACTTCCTCAGCAGCATTGTAAGCGGTTTAAGTTCCCTTCTCTTTGTAAGAGTTCTCTGCGATATTTCTGTATTTTCATACTTGATGGGCTGTTGTTCTCTAGCTAGTCTCATGAGCTCTTCTTTTTCTTGAAGATTTGTGATGCGGACTATGATATCTCTTGGTGCCTGTCCATCCAGCGGTTTGGGGCGTAAAGCCCTATGAGCTCTGTCTAAGCAAATTTTTGAAGGGGTTTCCTCTTTTTTCAGTGCACTGAAAAAGTCCTGAAGATATTGTTCGATGTCTGATAATGGGATAGTTTCAGGAATTCCCTGCAACCTTATATTGTGACGCCTGCTGCGATTTAACATCGTCTATCTTGTCTTCCAGCTCAGTGAGTGGTATCTTGTTTATGTATGGTGTTATGCAGTTCAGAGATAGCTTCCGCATGAGAGTCTTGGATATTTTCAAGTGATTCAACTCTATGACCTATATCTGAAATGTCCTTTTTGAGCTCTGATATTTCATCTTTAATGCATTGCTTGACCTGAGATATAAGGGATGAAAAATATTTTTTTGAAGGAATTGTTTTAAACAGAGCTGTGGGTAAAGTGATGTTTTCTGGTGCATGGTCACTTTCAGAGTCGGATGAACTTTGATTAGACCTTTGGTCTGGCAGAGTCTCCTCCATAGGAGCAGTTGTTTTGGTTTCTAGTGTCTTAAAAAAGTTGTTTACTGAATGAATAGAAGTTTTCAAGTGTTTGGCATTTTTGCCAGGTTTGCTAATCTTTTTTGGAGACATAGCTTAAATCATCTAGAGAGGTCTGGTCTATCTGTGGACACTGCAGCTTTAAGAGACAGTTGAAGAAAAATCATTGCTTTGTAAAAGAGTCCTTTATTCCCAGCTAGTGCATTTAGCAAATGATGAGGATTAAAAACTGCAGTTTTTGTCTACATGAAGCAGTGTGTGATATCTTATGGAGGTGAGAGTGTATTTACATTATTGCGAATGCAGATGTCTTGAAAAAATTTGCATACAAAATATCATCATATTTTAGGCATTTTGTATATACAGAATATAACTTGGGAGACTTATGCAGGCATCGTTATTGTGGCTGACCAGATTATACTTCTTAGATTCTGACCCCTACTATCTGTTGCGTGGAGTTTACTTAATATTTCTCCCCTCTTACCCTATTGACAATTTTCCTCAGCTGTAGTGTTACTGTTTTGGAGCCTATTATATCAAGTGCGCATTTAACTTTAGTGCAGGTTGCGGCCTAACACAGAGCTTTCTTCAATCCATGCGGCGCTCCAATTTTCAAAGAGTCGGTGTTACAGTAGTTTTGTGGGCTTACCAGAGTTGCTCTCTTCAGGTGCCTCACGGTATTATTGTCCCCGGCGTCCGGTTTGGTAAGATTGACTCCTAGCAAGGATCGGGATGTGGTGGGCCTATGCGCTTAGCATAGACAGTCTATGGAGGTGTATCCTCAGTAATGTGCTGAGCAGGTCTTATATATTTTAGTCCAGGTCAAAGCGGTTCACATGACTGGTAATTTATAGCCTCAAAGTGCGAAGTGGCAGTTGCCAGTTGCGTTCTCACTTAGATAGGGCACAGGAGCTCCATCAGACAGCAGCCATTTCCTAGGCTGGCTAGCTCCACCCCCCTACTCATATATTTTCTTATCTCTTAAGTTTATATGTTTTACTTGATACCTTGAAGTTAGTTCCTAACACGTATTTCTGTTGGAAGTATGTACTGTTTGCAATGTCTTATACTCACAAAATGAGTATAAGACATTGCACATAATATTATAATTTTAATTGTGTTGTATTTCTGAGTATTCTTCCTAATAAAAATTTTGGAAACTAAAAAGTTGTTTTTAGTAAAATGTGACACATGACTTCAGTCATGTGATTACCTTCCAATAGTTACAATGATGGTATAAAATTATGGAATGTCTGTTTATTTTGTGTTGGGTGCTTTCATTTTACATATTTTTGTTTTGCACATTGTTTGATCTTTGTAACTGTGGCATGGTAATGCTAATTCTTTAAATTGTAACTAGGAGATGTGATGTCATAGTAAAGCGACAGATGTTTTTTACACATGCTTCTTTTGCACACTTTAACAATATTTATCCACCCTGTTACAAGGATAGATTATTGTAACCCTTTATATGATTGGTCCACTTTCGAAAACTCTGTTTATAAACCAATCATATGTCTTGTTTTGCACTGATCACCTTGTTTGCACTCAGGACTTCATTGTAATTTTGCAGATGTTTTCAGTGTTATTGTTTTGCCTAAAGAAGTGGTCACTCTTAGTGCTCCATTTATGTAGCTGCAATTGCAGCTTTGGAGTGCCTTCGGCTGTAAGCTTGCACACTTAAAGTTATGCTGCCTCAGGCGTTAAAAAAAGGCCTGCAAAGGACAGCTAGAATACTTTTTTGACAGATGAAAAACACTCGTTATACCAGCTGCAGTGTATTAAATATGCAGTATAGAAAAGTGCTCATTTTGGTTTGTTTTTATTTTGAAATAGCTATTTTTCTCCCTGGAACAATTACTTTCAGTACGTGTGTAATCACACTAAGTATTCAGGTTTAAAGGGACAAAACCCAATGTCAAAATTAAACTTTCATGATTTGTAGGACATGCAATTTTAAACAACTTTACAATTTACTTTTATCATCAAATTTGCTTTGTTCTCTTGGTATTCTTCATTGAAAGCTAAACCTAGGTAGGCTTATAAACTGATTTCTTAGCCATTGAAGGTCGCCTCTTATCTCAGGGCATTTTGACAGTTTTTCACAGTGCAACTTCATGTGTGCCATTTAGATAACATTGTGCTCCCTCCTTTGGAGTTAATTATGAGTCAGCACTGATTGGCAAGTTTATCAAAAAAACTGAACTAATGGAGGTTAAGAGACAAGGTAAACACAGAGGTAAAAAGTGTATTCATATAACAGTGTTGGTTATGCAAAACTGGGGAATGGGTAATAAAGGGATTATCTAACAATAAACATTTTCAAGTAGACTGTCCCTTTAATTGCTGTGCTGGCACTTTGAGATAAATAAGTTGCTTTCATGTTTCATGTTGCTTTCAGATATAGGCACGGCCTTTGTGGACTATTACCAATCCTTATACAACTTGGGTGATACTCTTGAGACTCCCTACACAGATACTACAGCTATCCAGGCATTTCTCAATTCTCTTAAGCTACAGACAGAAGCGGTAAAGATCTTGAACTTATCCCAATCCTCTTGAGATTCTATAACGAGACAATAGATAATGGTCGCCTCCCAAGTGAATTCCTCAAAGCAAGTATCCTCACTATTCCCAAAGAAGGCAAGGACCAAACTTTATGTCAGAGCTATAGGCCAATCTCACTTATAAATGTTGACATCAAGATTTATGCGAAGATCTTAGACAATAGATTAACTGCCCATATTACATCAGTGTTCCATTTAGATCAAGTGGGGTTCATTCTAGGCAGACAGGGCTCCAATAATACCCGTAGACTATTACATTTATTAATGGAATCAGCCGACATGGATTTCTCCCTTCTCGCCCTATCACTTGACGAAGAGAAAGCTTTTAACTGGGCGAGATGGGATTACATGTTCCAAACTCTTAAGGCCTTTGGAATACCAGGCTCACTCTGCACAGCTATTGGGGCACTCTATTCATCTCCCACAGTCAGGGTGAGGGGAGTGGGATTCTGCTTGACTCCCATTTCCTTCACGATTGGTACGAGAACACTTGGCTGCTGCTATCAGACAGACCAGAGACATCCAGAGTCTTGGGATCCATTATTTGGAGTCTTTAACATCTCTACCCCCTCTTTTTGCGCTTTTGAATTACTTTGGTACCCTCTCATATTACAAAGTCAATGTCGCTAAAACTGAAGTTTATTCCATAGGGATTTCCCCCAGAGAGTTGCAGAGACTCCAAAGAACCTTCTCATTTAAATGGTCCACTAGAGGAGTTAGACATCTTGGGGTTTTCCTGTCTCATGACAGGGATATAACTCTCAATGATAACTATTACCCATTATTGAAATATATTGATACCCTTCTTAAATCCAAAATATATGAAGAGGTCTCATGGCTGGGAAGTGGCAGCAGTCAAAATGATGATTCTGTCAAAACTTACATATTTCTTCAGATGCTTACCCCTATCGGTCCCCTCTCACCTCCTACTTA
>NC_069499.1:557360482-557397982 GCF_027579735.1 Bombina bombina | reverse complement strand
TCAGTCTCATACAATATGCGGAGTAAATCCCAAAATGCAAGAGGCGTCTCCGTCCACGAGACCAGTGACTCACCGCTATCAGAGGTGGAGATGCAAACTTCTTGTCTGTAACCGGGATCCGCTGCGGTTCATAACCGTATGTTCAGGACAGCCGAGGTAGCCGAAATTGCCATGGTGTAAGACGTGACACCAAATTTGATGGATGCAAATATTTTCTTCCAGGGGCACTGCTTCTTCCTCATTGCCTGTTGGGACACTCCGCTGCAAACAAACCCTCCTCCAAACACATAGGGTTGCCAGGTGTCCGCCACAAAAATACCGAACACCCAAGAAAAAATCTGCGGGGGGGGGGGGGGGGAAATTGAGGTGACTATATATATAATTACTTTATTTGAGTGGGTGATATTAAATCAGTAAACACAAGAATTTTTGTTTAAAAAGGTAGATAATCCCTTTATTACCCATTCCCCAATTTTGCATAGCCAACACAGTTATAATAATATACCTTTTACCTCTGTGATTACCTGGTATCTAAGCCTTTGCAAACTGCCTCCTTATTTCAGTTCTTTTGACAGACATGCATTTTTAGCCAATCAGTGCTTGCTCTTAGGAGCTTCACGTGCCAGAGCTCAATGTTTTCTATATGAAACACATGAACTAACGCCCTCTAGTGGTGAAAAACTGTCAAAATGCTTTCCGATTAGAGGCAGTCTTCAAGGTCTAAGAAATAAGCACATGAAACCTCCTAGATTTAGCTTTCAACTAAGAATACCAAGAGAACAAAGCAAAATTGGTAATAAAAGTAAATTGGAAAGTTGTTTAAAATTACATGCCCTATTTAAATCATGAAAGAGTTTTTTTTGTGACTTTACTGTCCCTTTAACAGACTGGTCTGAGAGACAAACATGCCACATACCTCATTGTGTACTTGACTAGGTCGGTCGGTCAGTCACTACAAACAAAGAAAGTCTATTCCCAATTTCCCTTGGCTGGGCAGTGGGCACGCACTATTTAATTTATTGCTGGCTCCCAGGCTCAGTCAGAGAAAACCTCAGTACTCAGTCACTCTTCTGCAGGCAATACACTAACACAGACTGAGAGCGGGTCTTCTCTGACGTGACGTCATGCTCACGTGACCCGCGTGATCACGTGACGACGTCGGTCCGGCGCACAGCATAGCAAGACTGCAGTTACACTTACAGGCAGATGGACTGCATGTGGCAGCCTGGCAGGCAGCGCAGAGAGGGTCTGACTGCAACTCCGGCTCTGCACACTGTCAGGATCAGAAAGATGATGATCCGATCAGCTGAGCAGAGCCTGAGTTGATTGACAGTGACACACGGGCTAGCCTACAGGGGCTGGGCTTGTTGGGTAAAGCAACTAGCAGGTCATAGTAAACAAATTGTAAAGAAAACTATCAAAGGCTATGTCCGGTTTTTTAAAAATAAAATTACCGGGCAGTAGCCTGAAATACTGGACAGTCCGGTCTAATAACGGACACCTGGCAACCCTACAAACAGTTTAAATTGGATGGATTAGTGCGCTCTAAAGGATGGTATTGCTAAACACTACTCTAAAGATACAATCTCTGCTTGTATCAGACACAAGTTAATACCCAATAACGAAGCCTAAGCTTCAAGATAGAGAGAGTGCGCTAACAAGCTAAAAGTATACACACCATATAAAGATTGATGTTAAAATTTAATAAACACATAAAACAAAATACACACTAAATATATAAACACTAAGTATAGGGACGTCTCCCTGTAAAGTAAATGGAACTAGGATAAAAAAGTCCTAATTAAAAAAGCAGGTTAAGACCTATGAGTGGAGCAAATATTTGCAGATACCAATTGATAATTATTGACATCAAAAAGATGTTAAAATGTGTGGCAAAACAATGATATTATAAAATATATGGCATAACACTGATATCATAAAATATAACTTAAAAGCGAGGATTTAATGATAAAGACAAGCACCAAGTTCATATGTATAGTCACAGTGCAGGTGGCCGTATGCAAAAGAGCATCAGTATTGGAACAATGGTAAGAAAATGACGGCTTGGATTCAAATATAAAAACTTGTACCACAAATAGATACAGTTTACTGTACCGTGAGTCAAGAGAGTGTTCAGAGGGTGTTACCGAGGAGAAGATATCCTTCGGTCAATCACAAGCGAATGGATCACTCAAAAAGGCTCTCAGTTACCTGTCACATGCATCTTGATAAAGCCCAAGGGAGGGCGAAACGCGTTGCTTGCATTTGTGACACTGTGACACTGTGACTTTGAAACACTAAGGGATATTCCAGTACAGTTTGTACTGCAACTTTAACCCGGGTTACCAGCATCTTTATATATCCCAGGGTGAGGGATAACTTGTGCCCCACCACTCTACCGGATCAATAAGTATATCCACAGCAGTCAAGTCTGCCTTTACAGCAAGTTTCCATCAGGACACAGCAATCAGCTGTTTTTCTTCCACGCTGCTGGAGCAGCGAACAACAACCTGAGAGGAGCCGATGAGAAGTCTGTGACGTCAGACGCCGACTCACATGTGCAGAGGTTTGCACACTTCTATCTCCAGGAACGGCAGTTACTGCAGCCGCGGTCCGAGTCTTGACCGAAGGATTTCTTCTCCTCGGTAACACCCTCTGAACACTCTCTTGACTCACGGTACAGTAAACTGTATCTATTTGTGGTACAAGTTTTTATATTTGAATCCAAGCCGTCATTTTCTTACCATTGTTCCAATACTGATGCTCTTTTGCATACGGCCACCTGCACTGTGACTATACATATGAACTTGGTGCTTGTCTTTATCATTAAATCCTCGCTTTTAAGTTATATTTTATGATATCAGTGTTATGCCATATATTTTATAATATCATTGTTTTGCCACACATTTTAACATCTTTTTGATGTCAATAATTATCAATTGGTATCTGCAAATATTTGCTCCACTCATAGGTCTTAACCTGCTTTTTTAATTAGGACTTTTTTATCCTAGTTCCATTTACTTTACAGGGAGACGTCCCTATACTTAGTGTTTATATATTTCGTGTGTATTTTGTTTTATGTGTTTATTAAATTTTAACATCAATCTTTATATGGTGTGTATACTTTTAGCTTGTTAGCGCACTCTCTCTATCTTGAAGCTTAGGCTTCGTTATTGGGTATTAACCCTACAAACACATGACTCATAACTCTCAAAGGCTCCAATCAGCAGTGGGCTGATCTACTTAGGCCGGAGGTGCCAGGCAGCAGGGATAGTGCAATACGAGTGAAAGAAGTTCATAAGTTAAAAACGGCAAGTACACGCCTAACATGTGTCGGCAGTAAATGCCTTAATCATAAGCGCTTATGATTAAGGCATTTACTGCCGAAACATGTTAGGCATGTACTTGCTGTTTTTAACTTATGACCAATAAAGACTGATTTTTCCTTTTCTTGGAGAGTGCTGGCAAATCTTCTTTCTTCATGGCGACCCATTACTGGGTCGCAACACCATGTTTGCTGGGTTGCGATGAGATATAAGAGTGTGGTATGGTGTGTGTATTGTATGAGAGTGTGTATGTTATGAGTTTGTGTGTGTTGTATGAGAGTCTGTTTGTGTGTGTTGTATGACAATCTGTGTGTGTATGTTATGAATTTGTGTGTGTTGTATGAGAGTCTGTGTGTGTGTGTTATGAGTTTGTGTTGTATGAGAGTCTGTGTGTGTGTGTTATGAGTTTGTGTGTGTTGTATGACAATCTGTGTGTGTGTATGTTATGAGTTTGTGTGTGTTGTATGAGAGTCTGTGTGTGTGTTATGAGTTTGTGTGTGTACTGTGTTGTATGACAATCTGTGTGTGTATGTTATGAGTTTGTGTGTGTTGTATGAGAGTCTGTGTGTGTTATGAGTTTGTGTGTGTTGTAAGAAAGTCTGTGTGTGTGTTATATAAGTGTATATTGTATGGGTGTGTGTGTTATTACTTCTTACAACACTTTCAAGTTTGACTACAATCAGGCATAAAGTACGCACATATTTTAGTCACTTTGTATGTTACTTCAGAAATTTTCAGACCAAGCATAAAAACAGGGTAGTGAAAATATATGGTATTATTGTGCTGGGTCTTGGGGGAAAAAAGTTCGAAGAACCTTGGTTTAAACCAGTTGTTCCCATACTTTTTTTGGCCAATGTCCCCTTGTTTCTAGAAACTCACCATCAGCACCCCCTACTTTTTTTTTTTTTTATCTTTTATTTATAGGCCGTAACATAAATACATTATATTCATTGTTGTCCCAACATTTTGTAAAACAAATCAGAAAAAAAAGGAAAAAAGAAACATAATATAGCAAATAGAACCACACAATGGTTTAACAAGCAAATATATTAATAGGCTTCATATCCAGCAATAAAACAAGGGAAAAAAAGGACCAGCAAAAAAAAAATAAAAAAAAATGAAACCTTGAATGTGTCATTATAACATTAAATAAAGACAGCATGACAAAAAGAATATTATATCACTCAAGAGAAAGACAAAGGCATTTTGAAATTATTTTTTTTGTAAAAAAAAAAAAAAAAATATCAATATTAAAATAGAGATGTTCTTTTCTTTCCTGTTTTACTCTCCTACTTCACCCTCTCTCCCTCTCCTCCTCTCTTCTCCCCCTTTCTTTCCTCTTCCTTCAGATTTACTTGATCCCTTCATCTAGTTATTTATGCTTTTTAACCCCCTCCTTTCTTTTTAAGCATAATCTCCTTTATCTCAGGTTCAACACAGTTGTGGGACAAGAAATTCCCCTCTTAAATTAGCCTCTTTATATACTGAATTTCAAAACGGAGATATATATTGTTGCTGTATATTAAAAGACAATCAACACCAGAATTTTTGTTGTTTTAAAAGATAGATAATGCCCTTATTACCAATTCCCTAATTTTGCATAACCAACACTGTTATATTAATATAATTTTTACCTCTGTGATTAACTTGTATCTAAGCATCTTCTGGCAGCCCCCTGATCACATGACTTTTTATTTATTATGTATTGACTTTCATTTTAGCCAATTAGTGCAGTGTCTGACACAATCCACGGGCGTGATCACAACGTTATCTATATGGCTCACATGAACTAGCTCTCCCCTGTTGTGAAAAGCAAATAAAAAAACATGTGATAAGAGGTGGCCTTTAAGGGCTTAGAAATTATCATATGAGCCTTCCTAGGTTTAGCTTTCAACTAATACCAAGAGAACAAATCAAAATTGGTGATAAAGTAAATTGGAAAGTTTTTTAAAATTACATGCCTATTTAAAACATGAAAGTTTTTTTGGGACTTGACTGTCCCTTTAACAGGCAAGCTTTGAATAAAGTTGCCCCATTTAATTATAAAATGTATATATCTCCCGCTCTGAGTCTATTGTTGTGTCAAATTGTTCTAACACAAATTTTACATGCATATTATTAACAAATTGAGAAAAACGTGGTGGCTTTTCAGATTTCCATGAAGAGAAAATGATATTCCTTGCACATAATATCGTAAAATTTATGAAATTAATGTTCATATTCATAGGGGGTTGTAGGTTTCTCTTTAAAAATATTATATCCTCATTCTTTAAGGATTCAGATTGTTTAACTATATTTGAAAGCCAAAATGAAATGTTTGCCCAGAAGCTCAGTATCTTTGGACAATTTCATAAACAGTGGGTTAAATTTGCTCTAGGAAATTTACATCTGACAGTGAAAGCTATGATTTCTATTCCAGACACCAAGTCTGGTGTTATACATGTGCGATTAACTAACCTTAGTTGTGATTCTCTCCATGTGAGTAAAGGGGTAACGAGCCAGGCTCTTTTAATACTTTGACTAATTAGAGTACTATTTATTTTTTGGATATCTGTCAACCATTTTTGTGTTAAAAGGCTTAAGTTGGTTTCCCCTTCACTTTGCAGCAGCAACTTATACCAATAAGAGAAGGCATGCATGCCAATACGGAAAAAGTTAATCCCTAATGTCTGACTTGAAGGTATCCAAAAAAATCCTTATTGTCAACATCAAACTTTTATATTTAATAGATCAAAATGTATGTAAGCTATTACTATCTGAGTCAAAACACTGAACAACATATTCTAGACCCTTTGTTTTCCATGTTCTGAACACCTTACAATTCCTTCTGGAAATAAGGGATTACCGATAATGGGTAAAAATTTTGAGTAGTGGTAATCTACCTGTAGGATTTTACAATTTTTTTGCCACGCAATAATCTGGTTTTTAATGGTCATCATCTTCTTCATTAACATTGGGAAATCCGAGGTTTCAAAATGTACTGCAGCTTTTAAAGATAAAAGTGCAAAAAGATCTTGTTTAATATCTTTCAGACAAAAGTAGTCAGTATCTATCAACCAATCTGGTACGATTTTCATTAAACAAACCCAGTTATATTTTTTAATAGATGGTAAATTATATCCTGCATACTCTTTTTCTTGAGACATTGAGACAATCTATGTAGGGAGATTTTTGGTTTGTCTTTTCCGAATAAAAAATAATCTTAAATGCTGTATTTAATGATTTTATGTCATGTACTCTTAAAAGTAATGGAATGTTCTGCATGACATATAATAGTTTGGGGAATATAATCATTTTTATTAAGTTAATTTTCCCTGCCACTGTGAGGGGTAAAACCATCCATCTTTTGAGATCTTTCTGCACCTTAGCAATTAAACCTGCGTAATTATCTGTGTACAATTTCTCTGGAGAAATACTTATGCTAATACCCAAATACTTCATGCACTTAATTTCCTTAAATGGAATATTTTCCGCAGTATGCTTATTCCTCTGTATCCGTAGTAGTTCCGATTTTTGAGAATTCACCTTATATCCCGAAAATGTACTGAAACTTTTAAGAATTCTCAGGAGTTTGGGGAGATTCTCTTTAGTGTTGCTAATGAACACCAACAGGTCATCAGCATACAAAGAGATTTGAATTTCTTTACAGCCTACTTTTATGCCTGTTAGATTATTTTCTAGCATAACTGTTAGGGGCTCAATACTCAAGTTAAAAAGCATTGGTGATAAAGGACAGCCTTGCCTAGTTCCTTTGAATAATTGCAAATTATCTGTAATAAAGCCATTAACTATCAAGGTGGAAAATGGTTCATCATAGAGGGTATGAATAAGTGTAAGAAAGGTGCCCTTAAACCCAAACCGTTCTAGAGATCAGAAGAGGTGGTTCCAATTAATTGAATCAAATGCCTTTTCTGCGTCGATGGCTATTTCTGCCTTATGTTTTTCCTCTAACAATTTTTCTTTTTTAAAGGCATTATGATGGACTACTGTTAATAAAAGTAACTTACCCCCTACCTTACCCGTTAAAAATATTATCCAGATTAGCCATGCATGACCTCAATGAAGATAACAAGGCAATCTAATTTAAAAGTTAGAATTAATTAAACAATAGACATTTGAATGAAACTCTTTAATTAATTAAAAGGTATTCTCTTGATTTTGCTGATAGTTACTGTGCAAGTGTCTTTTATATATAAAACTTGGGGCAGGATTACAAAAGGAGCATGCAGGGTGCAATATCTTGTGCTTAATCACACGCTAAGAATAACTAACAATCTTTTATTAAAGTGGATAGTGGAGAAATTTTAACCAGAGCATCTTAATGTGGTCAAGTATTTTTAGCGCACCCTATACTTTTAATGGAAAGTGCTGGGAGTGCTATTAGCGAGCTCATTGTGCCCATATTTCAAGTGGTGAATTAAGTTTTATACTTGAGTCCAATCCACAAAATATCTCTGTAAAATTTAGCAGTGTCTGAGACCCAAAGTAAACCCTTTTTATTAATAGTAAAGCAAAGAATTACATATGCAGCATTGGTTTAGTGCTTGAGCAACATCCAACATGTGCTTCTATGAAAGTCTTTTTTTGTAAGGGATTTAGGACACCCATGTTATCCAACATGTAGAAGTTAGTGCATATACACACAAATCCAGAGCACTCCAGTAAGTCCTCCCATTTCTCAGCATGCTCTTCAGCAAGAGAAGAGGTGTCAGTAATGTCCGGGTGCTATGGTGTAAGCCTTCGCTGCAACGCCTGTAATAATCCAATATGTCCAAACACTCCCGCACTTTCGGACTGTAAGCGACATCATTGTAAAAGACTTCCTTTATTGTAAACAATTTTAAAGGCAAAAAGATATTGCACAACGGAACCAATAAATTACATTTATGAAAAGTTATTGAACTGTGCCATTAATGTTTACAATACAAGCTAATGTACAGCTCTGGTAAAACAAAGAATGCAAGTCTTCTATAAAATGGCAGTCCGAGAGAGTGTAACTTGTGGATAAATCTCAACTATCATAAAACCAAAAGCATGAAATCAAAGAGTAGTGAAACTCCACCAGATACAAAGCAATAAAACTGATTTCGCTTTACCCATCTAGGATAAAGCAAATGATGATAATTTTCTTCCTGCAAAACCAGTGCCCCTTCCACCACTTGTATCTATTAGTGCCCCTTCTGTACCACCCACTTTGGGAATCATTGGTTTAAGCTGTAGTAAAGAAGTTAAACAGTTAATCTCTTGCTTCTAAGTATGCCCTGAGCAGTGCATGGCAGGTAATTGGTATACGTGCATATGCAGTGCCTGATTGGCCCACCAGCAATGCACTGCTCACGAACAGTAATGCACCATTGTGAATTTAGATATTTTGTGGGCATTAAACTTATAGTTACATGCAATAGAAACCTATAGAATTTTTGATAATTGCATAATTATGTCCTTTAACGTCAGAGTCTATTTCATGTATCCTAAGTTATTTCTAAAAATACTTCCTTGTCTAGAGAAAGATGAAGCTCAAAATGTTGTTGTTTTTTTTGTATTGAGATTTCTCTGTAATTTTGTATGTGTGTTGTGTGTGTTTTTTGCTTAGTGTCTCTCCCCTCTATTTCTGGCTCTTATGTTTTTTTTTTTTTTATATTATTTGCCGGTTTCCTTCTCTGCCAAAAACAAATATTTATCTTTATGCTGTTTTTTTTGTTTTGTTTTTTTTAAAGTGTACAATAATTGGGATAAACAGAAGCGTATTATTTAAAAATATGTTATCTGTGTTTTTAACTTGGTATTCAGAATGTCTAATTTTAAACATATCAGGATATTTAGTTTTCTTGTAATAATAAATCTTATTTTTTCTTTTGTTATGTTCATCTTGTGGGAGACTTTGCTATAAAAAGAAAAATCCCACAGATGCTAAGTGAAGGCTCTGTTCCTTACACACAGATAAAGTCTTAGGAAAGTGATAACAAGGCCTTGTGTATTGTGTGTTCAGAAACCTGGGCCAGTTGCAGTGTTTGGATGATAAAAAAGACAGAGGGTTCTCAGGCCTGTTAATAACTGTCAGTATGGAGGATAGAACATTGTTTTAACCCTTTGATGACAGGGGCTTACTACTAAACCAGAACATGTTAGACCATGGTATGTACTAATAATAAAAAGAAGAGTTTAAACGGACATGGAGGTATGTTCCTTTGGAAGGCACTGAACCATCCATTGGTAGCTTCTGTTCTGTGTGCAGCTTCCTAATCACCTCTGCACACTTATTCATAACTGTTCATACAGCTAAAAAAGGGACATTCAACTTAATATTTAAAGTGAAGGTAAAGTTATTTACTATTGAGGGCAACCGAGTGTATATCCTATGAACCTTAATTTAGTCGCTAGGTTATTTTATCAATAACTACCATATTTTATAAAAAAAAATTTTATTTTAAATTCCCTACCGTTTTGGTTCCTAACTCCTCCCAAGCCCTTCTTCCGTGTTAAAGTTGTGAACGCGCATATGAGAGACGTGGAGAGCGGGTGGGACCGCTCTCCACGTCTCTCATATGCGCATTCACGATTAAAAAAATTCAGTTGCGCATGCGTTACTCTAGTGGGTTATGCGCTCCTCGAGTTTGGTTTTCCACTGCGCATGCGATAATTGGCGAAACTGCTTCAAGTGTGAAACGGGAGCATGCATTTGCGGATGACGTCGGCTGACGGCCCCCTAACGGCCAGAATATCAATTGGCCAAAAAAAAAAAACGTAACCTACTGTGATTTTTTTTTTTTTTTTCGGGCTGAATTTAGGGAACGCGTGTAACAAACTTTAGAAAGGTAATAACTGTATTTTTAATCAAAAATATAAAAAATGATGAATGAAATATTTAATTTGCACACATAATGCTATAGTTTATAGTGATTTGGCTAACTTTACCTTCACTTTAATCTACCTATGGAATGTTTAGTTAAGCAAAATAAAATATTGTAATACACATTAATGCTTCATGTTGCTCAGTAAAAAAACATCTGCAAACTGTGCTAGTTCTACTATCTGTGGATAAGCTGGAGCGCCCCAATCAAGTATGATGAGATTTACTTTACTCTGCAACATTATGCCACATGATTTCTGAGACCAGGGCTCTTTCGTGCCTGTTAATTTATCACTGCAAAAAAGAAAACCAGGAACATGTATTCTACTAGGGTTTTCAAAGAGTGAATGCCTGAACTCTTGATTTGCAAAACCTTTTAAAGTATGCTAACAAAATTACATGAATATGTAAGGATATCATTTACAGTACAATGCTTAAAGGGCCACTAAACCCAAAATATTTCTTTCATGATTCAGATAGAGAATAGAAATTTAAACCACATTACAATTTACTTCTATTATTTATTTTGCTTCATTTTTTAGATATCCTTAGTTGAAGAAAAAGCAATGCACATGGGTGAGCCAATCACATGAGGTTTCTATGTGCAGCAACCAATCAGCAGCTACCGAGCATATCTAGATATGCTTTTCAGCAAAGAATATCAAGAGAATAAAACAAATTAGATAATAGAAGTAAATTAGAAAGATGTTTAAAAATGCATTCTCTTTCTAAATCATGAAAGAAAAAATGTGGGTGTCATGTCCCTTTAATAGCTGATGTATTTTATGCATTTATAACTGACTGCTGCTGCTTACATGTTTTTTAGCCAAGTCCTAAGTCACATGCACAGTTAGTCACATGCCCATCTTCCATGATATCAGTGACATTTGCTCCCTCTTCATGCTACAGAGTCTCTACTTCTCAAGCTCTGTTCTGTAATGTGCTTGTGTGCTTGTGTGCATGGGACAGATAATGACATAATGACTGATAATGGCTGATAATGACGCGATTAGAATAAAAAGATTGACTCCATATAAGATTAAAGTTGATAAAAAGGGGAGGAGAGTCATCTACAGACGCATGCAGAGGAGCTGACGGAGAGTTAGCTATTTTTTTAAACTAAAAATGACTTACAGTTCGAAATAAAATAATATTTGAATTATAACATTATGAAATCATGCATACAAAATAAACTTCCATGTTCCTTTACTTAAACGGTCCTTATTCGGTAGTCAGATTCAAGCTGTGACTAGGGACAGTCACACAAGTAATATGAGTTTGTCCTTTGATGCTTGATCTTTCGTTCTTCTCAGTCCCATTTATTTTTTCTCCTGCTTGTCACTGTCCCTGTTTTTCATGTCATTTCAGGGATCAGTAGATAAGGTCTCAGCTTTTTACCTTACCTGCTGCTAAGAAATGGTTTCAAACTGTGTTTAAGAGGGAAAATGTGTTTACAGAATTGGTCATCCACAGCTGCTACAAGTTTATTTCAGGCTGGCTTATAACTTATGCGTATTGTATGTGTATATATAATATGCAAAACCTTTCCTAGCTGGTACTAAAATGAATGTCTCACTTCTCAGTACTGCACGCCTATTCTTCTTGTACCTCATCAGACACCTTGCTCTGCAGCTCCATAGAGATAGCAGTATAACCACATCAGACCATTCCCCTGCAGCTCCTTACAGCCTCATAACCACATCACACCTCAGATGTATTTTTTCACCCTGACCCTGCAGTGCATGAGCATTTGTAAACACAGATTTTACCTCATATATGACCCTGGCCCTCCAATCCATCTCAGCTACTCTTGCCACAGTCATATCAGCCCCCTAGCCCGGCCCTGCAGTCTCTCTGTGCACTACCTAGCCCTGCAGCCCCTGTTAGTTTCATATCAGATCTCTGACTCCTTGCCCTGTGACTCTTTGCCTTAAACATTTTGTGTGATGGCTGTTTCAACAGTGTGCTTCCATTGCTGCTTGACAGAAATATCTCTAGCAGCATTCTAATGCAAGTTGCAAATAGAAACAGCACCTAAAAGGATCACCCCCTTGCTGGCCCCCTTCAGCGCAGCTCACCAGTAAGGTAATAAAATGGATATTTATGCATCTTTCTTTTTTCCATATATTTAACCAGGACAGGACACCTGGTAACCCAACATAGGAATTCCCCAATCCAATGAACAAAGGACCTAATTTCTTTAAAGCTTCTCTGGATGGTTTGATTATCTAAAATGTCTCATCCCTCAACAAATTTTAGAAAGTCAAATTTTAGTTTGGGAAGTAGTTAATCTATCAATTCTGGGTTCTGGATGTGAAAAGACATACACATAAATTACAAGATCATAAAAAAGAGATTTTGTGCGATTTTCTCCATCTAGATTTGTTATCATCTGCCCTAAAAGAGAAAAAAATACATATCACACCCCCCCAGTTTTACATGTTTCCAGGTTTTACATAACACATTTTACTGTGCCTCATATAACTTACTTGTATATCTATACACTTGTATGGTGAACAAAAATATATACATATTTCACTATCAGTGCTAAATCACAATATGTACAATCTAAACTATAATCACGTTTGCAACGCGGACCGTCACCGGCGGCAGTTGCACACTCAACATAACAGCTGAGAACTTGAGTTCCTGAGCTTCAAGGCATATGGAGCCGGAGCACGATCGGTGCTTCCCCTCCATATGAGGCCAGATACCTGATCGTTACAGATGGTGACAGCTGTGTGTGTCACCGTCTGTAACGATCTTCTGCTGATTCCGGGGGTTGGTATGTTATGGTGGTGGGTAGGCCAGCTCAGCAGGGAAGGGGAGGGAGTGGGAGTGCCCTAATACAAAAAAAAAGCATAGGGGGAGACAGAGCAAAAGAGAGAGAGCAAAAGAGAGAGCGAGAGCAAAAGAGAGAGAGAGAGCAAAAGAAAGAGAGCAAAAGAAAGAGAGCAAAAGAAAGAGAGCAAAAGAGAGAGAGCAAAAGAGAGAGAGCAAAAGAGAGAGAGAGAGAGAGAGCAAAAGAAAGAGAGCAAAAGAGATAGAGCAAAAGAAAGAGAGCAAAAGAGAGAGAGAGAGAGAGAGGAGAGAGAGAGAGAGCAAAAGGAGAGAGAGAGCAAAAGAGAGAGAGAGAGCAAAAAGAAAGAGAGAGAGAGAGAGCAAAGAGAAGAGAGAGGAGCAAAAGAAAGAGAAGAGAGAGAGCAAAAGAAAGGAGAGAGCAAAGAGAGAGGAGAGCAAAAGAGAGAGAGGGGCAAGAGAGAGGCAAGAGAGAGAGAAGAGCAAGAGAGAGGAGAGGAGCAAGAGGAGAGGAGAGGCAAGAGAGAGAGAGAAGGTGGCGAGAGAGAGCAAGCGAGAGAGAGAGCAACAGAGAGAGAGCAAAGAGAGAGAGAGAGAGAGAGAGAGAGCAAGAGAGAGAGAGCAAAAGAGAGAGAGAGCAAAAGAGAGGGGAAAGAGAGAGCAAAAGAGATGGGGGAGCAAAAGAGGGGGAGAGAGAGAGCAAAATAGGGGGGAGAGAGGAGAGCAAAAAGGGAGAGAGAGAGCAAAAGAGAGGGGAAAGAGAGAGCAAAAGAGAGGGGGAAAGAGAGAGCAAAAGAGAGGGCAGCGAGAGAGCAAAAGAGAGGGCAGCGAGGAGGGCAAAAGAAGGAGGGCAAACAAGAGAGAAAAAGAGAGGGGGAGCGAGAGAGCAAAAGAAGGGGAGCGAGAGAGCAAAAGAGAAGGGTGCGAGAGAGGGGAGAGGGAGAGCAAAAGAGAGGGGACAGGGGAGGAGCAAAAAGAGAGGGGAACAGGGAGAGCAAAAGAGAGGTGAGAGAGAGCAAAAGAGGGGAGAGAGAGCAAAAGAGAGAGGGGAGAGAGAGCAAAAGAGAGGAGGGGAGAGGAGAGCAAAAGAGAGAGGGGGAGAGAGCAAAAGAGAGAGGGGAGGGAGAGCAAAAGAGAGAGGGGAGGAGAGAGCAAAAGAGAGAGGGTAGAGAGAGCAAAAGAGAGAGGGGAGAGAGAGCAAAAGAGAGAGGGGAGAGAGAGCAAAAGAGAGAGGGGAGAGAGAGCAAAAGAGAGAGGGGGAGAGGGAGAGCAAAAGAAATAGGGGAGAGGGGAGAGCAAAAGAGATAGGGGAGAGGGAGAGCAAAAGAGAGAAGGGGGAGAGAGAGCAAAAGGGATGGTGAAAGAATCCACCTGGATGGATTCTTTCACCACCCCTGCCTTTTTCGGAATCCACCTGGATGCAGCGTAGACACCACAATAGAATGCCCTCTGGCAGGCTTTCCCACTAGTTAAAGATAAGGTGATTAAATAAAGTGTAGTATAAAACTGTGCACTTATCGGCTCCAAATAGGCAGGAAACATCTTCTTAAAGGGACAGTCAACACCAGAATCTTTGTTGTTTAAAAATAAATATAATCCCTTTATTACCCATTCCCCAGTTTTGCATAACTAACTCTGTTATAAAAATACATTTTTTACCTCTATGATTACCTTGTATCTATGCTTCTGCAAACTGCCCCTTATTTCAGTTCTTTTGACAGACTTGCATTTTAGCCAATCAGTGCTCACTCCTGGGTAACTTCACATGCATGAGCTCAATGTTATCTATATGAAACACATAAACTAATGCCCTCTAGTGGTCAAAATGCATTCAGATTCAAGGTCTAAGAAATTAGCATATGAACCTCCTAGGTTTAGCTTTCAACTAAGAATACGAAGAGAACAAAGCAAAATTGGTAATAAAAGTAAATTGGAAAGTTGTTTAAAATTACATGCCCTATTTTAATCATGAAAGTTTTTTATGGACTTGACTGTCCCTTTAAGTTTGGAAATCAAAGGCTTGTTCAACGATGTCTTCCATAGTAATACGCTCAAAAAGAAAAACAAATACCAATAGTCCAACACAGTTTGTTGTGCATCAAAAGCAGCTGTGTCTGGAACCACTCACATTTCATTGAGCCACAATAGTCTAAGGTATAAGCTCAAATATATAACTCAGATTAAGCAGGAACTGATGTAACAGTAAAATGTTTATTACAATAAAACATAATAGTTAAAAGGTCACTCAGGGACCGTGGCACAAATGACAAAGTAAAAGTCTTAGTTTCTCTTGTTTTTAAAACCCTTGCCCATGAATCTTCAACATACGTTTCCACCAGAATTGGCTTTCTTGGAGGTGATTCAATCCATTTCAGTCCTTTTCCCTATAACTAACTTAGCCCTGCTATGATTGATTTCAGTTAAAGGCGCAGTGTTAAGCCAAAATTAAACTTTAATGATTCAGATTAAGGCATGCAATTTTAAAACAACTTTTCAATTTACTCTTTATCATCAAATTAAGCTTTTTTTCTCTTGTATTTCTTTGTTGAAAGCTAAACCTAGGTAGGCTCATAAGCTAATTTTCTAAGCCCTTGAAGGCTGCCTCTTATCTCAGTGCATTTTTGATAGTCTTTCACAGCTAGGCTTCGCTAGTTCTTGTGTGCCATATAGATAACGATGCGTACACCCCCGTGGAGTTAATTATGAGTCAGCACTGACTGACTAAAAATGGAAGTCTGTTAAAAGAACTAAGTTAAGTGGGGCAGTCTGCAGGATGCTTAGATACAATATAATCAAAGAGGAAAAAGTATATTAATATAATTGTGTTTGGTTATGCAAAACTGGGGAATGGGATTAAAGGGATTATCTATCTTTTTAAACAAAAAACATTTGCAAGTAGGCTGTCCCTTTTTATAACCTTTTATATCAAAAGATATTAGTTCCTAATTAAGCTCCAACACACACACACCACACACATATAATATGGGGGAACCCAGTTGACCTTTTACTCTGCATTGCTGTATATAGTTTGTTAGTCCGGTGTCTTATATTGTAGACACTTACCTCCTGTTGTTAGACTTTTTTTTTAATAAACCTTGGATGTTTTATGGAATGGAGTGCCTGGACATCTTCTTTTGTGCATATATATATATATATATATATATATATATATATATATATATACACAAAAACACAGAAGGGAACTGCACTCTCATACCGGACCGGGTACACATACCATGAGCCTGCAACAAGCTCAGCCCTGGGTGCCACTGGCACTCACAGGAAGCTGTGCTGTTCCCAGAGTCACAAGCAGTTGTAACCCCAGACAGGTCCTGGGTGCAAGAACCAAAGGGAAAAATTAAAAAACAAATTAAATACAACACACAGAGAAAACCCAGCACTCACTTACAAGCTGCTCAGCTAAGATTTAAAAGCAAAAAATGGAAAGGTTTGTTACCGTTACCGACCATCTGGCCAAATGGGACAAGCCCAGGTACCACTCGTCAAGGTCCTTTCCAATACCTGGGACCCTAAAACAGCCACAACAATGCAAGCTTTCAAATCCAAACAAACTGGGAACAAGGGAAGGGTTGCACAGGCATATGTAATCACCCTAGACATATAATCACCCTAGACATATACAAAACACGGAAGGGAACTGCACCTCTCATACCGGACCGGGGTACACATCCCATGACCCTGCAACATGCTCAGCCCTGGGTGCCATTGGCACTCACAGGAAGCTGTGCTGTCCCCAGAGTCACAAGCAGTTAACCCCAGACAGGTCTGGGTGCGAGAACCATAGGGAAAATTACAAAACAAATGAATACAACACACAGAGAAAACCCCAGCACTCACAAGCTCTCATGCTTAGATTTAAAAGCAAAAATGGAAAGGTTAGTTACCCGCATCTGGCCAAATGGGACAAGCCCAGATACCTCGTCAAGATCCTTTCCAATACCTGGGACCCTAAAACAGGCCACACAATGCAAGCTTTCAAATCCAAACAAACTGGGAAACAAGGGAAGGGTGCACAGGCATATGTAATCACCCTAGACATATACAAAACACGGAAGGGAACTGCACTCTCATACCGGACCGGGTACACCTCCAATTACCCTGAAACATGCTCAGCCCTGGGTGCAACTGGCACTCACAGGAAGCTGTGCTGTCCCCAGAAGACAAGCAGTTAACCCCAGACAGGTCTGGGTGCAAGAACACAGAAGCTGTACACCACATTTGTATATGTATATTATACATCAAGTATAATAGTATTATAAGTACAAAATAATGTAAGTATAATAAGTACAAAACTTGGATATTGATAGTCTAAATATTTTCCATAAGACTATAAGTCTTCTAAAAATCTAATTCAATTTATAATATTATGTAATGTTTAAAAGGAAAAATGTGTATATCGTATATACATTCAACTCTTAAAAGCAAATTTTGTATACTAAAAATATATAACAATATTCAACACCTGGTTATTGAAGTTGTATATACTCTTTTGTGGGCAATTATTGCACATATTCAAACACATAATAAAACCACACATACAGTCATGGCCAAAATATTAGCACCCCTGCATTTCTGTCAGATAATGCTCCCATTTCGCCCAGAAAATTGTTGCAATTACAATGTTTAGGCATTCTTATGTTTTATTTGTTTTGTAGAAAAAAAAAAGCCAAATCTGACATTGCATGCAAACTTCAAATATGGACTGGAATTTTTTTTTGGCAACATCAATTTAATATTTAGTAGCACACCTCTTGGAAAAAAAATAACTGAAATCGTTGCTTCCTGGTAACCATCAATGAGTATCTTACACCTCTCTACTGGAATTTTGGACCACTCTTCTTTCACCAACTGCTTCTAGTCTCTCAGATTGGAAGGGTTCCTGTGAGATCTCTCCACAAGGTGCTATATGGGATTGAGATCTGGACGGACTCCATTGCTGCCAGTTCAGTACTCTCCAGTGCTTTGTTCTTGCTGGATGCTTTTTGACATGTACTTTTGGGTCATTGTCCTAATGTAAGGACCCATGACCTCTGACAGAGACACAAATTTCTGACACTGGGCCCTACATTGCATCAAAGATGTCTTCGGTAGTCTTCAGATTCATAATGCCCATGTGCACACAACAGTCAAGACATTCCAGTGCCTGAAGCAGCAAAAGCAACTCTAAACATGAGTGAATCCTCCACTATGTTTACTGTAGGGACTGTATTCATTCCTTTTAAAAGCCTCATTCTTTATATGAAAACAGTAAGATGATGGGCTTTACCAAAATGCTGTATTTTGTTTCATCTGTTCACTGCACATTCTTTCCAAAAGGATTTACTTACCTCAGAGTAAGTTTTTGTCAAAACTCCAATCTAGGGCTTTTATTTTCTGTGTCAGCAGTGGGGGTCCTCCTGGGTACGCCTACCATATGGCGTCCCTTTTCATTTAGATGGGCGACGTATAGTGCGAGCTGACACATTTGTACCCTGTGCCTGGAAGTTGATTGAGGTTCTTTATCCACCATTTGAGCAATCCTTCATTGCAATCTTGATCAATTTTCTCTTTCGTCCACGTCCAGGGAGATTAGCTACAGTGCCATGGGCTGTAAACTTCTTGACATGTGGACAAAGGAACATTAAGATCTCTGGAGATGGACTTATAACCTTGAGATTGTCCATGCTTTTCCACAATTTTTGTTATCAAATCTCACACAGAGACACACAACAGAAACACCATTTTAACTAGTTGCCGGTGTGATTTTTATATTATCAGCACCTGTTTATTGATACAGGTGAGTTTAATTACAAATTACAGGAGCATCACAAACTTGGAAGGAAATTTATTACAATTTGAGAAAGTGGCCAATAAGTTTCTCCAGTCCCTTTTTGGAGTTTTGTGTGGAATGTGTCAATTTGTCTTTTTTTTTTTTTTTCTCCACTTTTAGTGTCATACCAATAAAAAAAAATAGAAATAAACATGAAAATGCCTAAACATTTGCTATTGAAAACATTTTCTGGACGAAGTGGTGCATTGTCTAATAGAAATGCAGGGGTGCCAATATTTTGGGCCATGACTATATATATGTGTGTGTGTGTGTGCATTTATGTATGTGTGTATATATATATATATATTATATATATATGTATGTATATGTGTGTGTGTGTATGTATATATATATATATATATATATATATAATATATATATATATATATAGTAGCAAGAGGTGAAGGATCCAAACGGATGGGTTCGTATCCAGCAATAACTTCACACAGCAGGCACAGCAGGAATTTATAATCCGTTTAATGTGTAAATAACCAAACGTTTCAGCCCTCACATGGGCTTTTGTCAATGGGTAAACATAAGCCAGGACAAACATAACACATACAGCTACCCTCCACCTTTAAATACCCACCTCCCTTAAGTCATAGCCAATCAGGACGCCTGAGCGGTACACACCCACAAGTAACGAGGCAACTGCAAACAGCTGCAGAGACAAGATGCATCACCTGGAAACCGGTCAGCCGGCTCCACCCCAAGCATGTCATGCATAGACAAATGAGACAACGAGCAAAGCGCATCACTGAATAATGCAAGCAAACACGTGAAATGTGGGTGGTCCACAAGTGGCGAATACTGACAGGGTCCAATATGACAGAAACCATAAGCACCCAAGACAATAAAAGTGTAAATAAGGAGAACATAGTTACAGGGGCTCAATTAAATTAATATAAATCTAGAAGCGCGGGTAGCACCCTCTATACTCAGAGGTATCAAGGTGACAGACCCACAAAAATAAATAACACCCCAGCATATCAAAAATGAATAGATGCAAGAACATAGTGTGTATTACTTAATACATATCAACTATGCAAAGGGACCAATACCGGCCACATAGTGGGTGTTGTTAATGAGGGCTTGACTAATCATAGCTATCCCATGTGCATGGGGAATGACCGTATACAAGCTCACTACATCCATGGTTACCAAAATGTCAGTGGGGTTAATACCATTAATGTTTCTCAACAAGTTAATCAATTCAAATGAATCTTTAAGGTGCGCTTGGGTATTCTGAACCACAGGCTGTAAATAGAAATCTACAAATTCAGCCAACGGCTGTAACAATGACCTCCTTGCCGACACAATTGGTCTGCCCGGGGGGTTATCCAGTGACTTGTGGATTTTGGGAAGTAAGTACAGGATCGGGCAAATCGGGTAATCCACAGTAAGGTAACCTAGTGCTTCCTCATCAATGACCACTAGCCTGATAGGCCAAATTCATTCCAACACCCGCACACCAATAAGCGGTTTAAGATTAACCACAGGCTAACATGTACGTCTGACTTTGTCATTTACGCCATTATCTGTGCGTGCTCCATGTATTATATTGGAAAGATGGTGACATCCTTCAGGGAAAGATTTGCTAACCATAAGTCTGCTATAAGGCAGGCTCTTGACAAAGGACGTTCGGACCAGCCGGTGGCACGTCATTTTCTTAATGCTGGACACCCAATTGCATCACTTCGCACTATCCTGATTGATCATGTACCCCGCTCTAACAGGGGGGGGGGGTGACAGAGGACAGAGACTACTACAACTGGAAGCACGTTGGATATTCAATCTTGACCACGGTTACCCCCCCGTGGACTAAACACAAACATTGACTTTGGCTGCTGCTATAAGACCAGATTAATTTTTTCATCTGTGCCTGTTTGTTATATGATGTGTCTTTTTCTTACTCCCTTTCTAACAATGTGGCCGGTATTGGTCCCTTTGCCATAGTTGATATGTATTAAGTAATACACACTATGTTCTTGCATCTATCATTTTTTGATATGCTGGGGTGTCATTTATTTTTGTGGGTCTGTCACCTTGATACCCTCTGAGTATAGAGGGTGCTACCCGCGCTTCTAGATTTATATTAATTTGTTTAATTGAGCCCCTGTAACTATGTTCTCCTTATTTAAAACTTTTATTGTTTTGGGTGCTTATGGTTTCTGTCATATTGGCCCCTGTCAGTATTCGCGCTTGTGGTACCACCCATATTTCACGTGTTTGCTTGCATTACTCAGTGATGCCGCTTTGCTCGTTGTCTCATTTGTCTATGCATGACATGCTTGGGGTGGAGCGGCTGACCGGTTTCCAGGTGATGCATCTTGTCTCTGCAGCTGTTTGCAGTTGCTCGTTACTTGTGGGTGTGTACCGCTCGGGCGTCCTGATTGGCTATGACTTAAGGGAGGTGGGTATTTAAAGGTGGAGGGTAGCTGTATGTGTTATGTCTATATATATATATATATATATATATATATATATATATATATATGTGTGTTTGTGTGTGTGTATATATATATATATATATATATATATATGGCCAAAGTACCAGCACTCACTGTTCCACCTCCATAAAAGCAGGGTGCCACCCAGTATAATAATAAGAGTGAATGTATGTCCAAAGGGTGCACTCGCCGTAATACAAATAAACCAATTTATTGAGTTAACGTTTTCGGGGAATAACCCCAACCTCAGACTCTAGTGACAAAAGGCAAAGTGGAAATATATATATAAAATTTGATTCCAGCAAAGACATGGTTACCACTAATGGCTTGAAAAAAGTAAAATGTAATTCAGCTTGTCTCATACTACCTAATTTTAAGCTATTTATTGTCATTGTTTGAATAATGGCTGCATTTATCTCTCAGTAGTAATTAAAACACTTGCATTGTCTGTTTCCAACATCGATCTTCTCTGCTTTTGAATTCCTAACCTTGGCTTGGCTGCAAAAGTATTAATATTGGAAAAGTCTTGCATTAAACACACAAAATGCTCTAATCTATAACATGGTCAACCCTCTTTCTTTACACTTTTCTTTGTGTTTATTTGTTATCAATTATGTCTTCCATTTCTGTAAAACTTTGAGAACTCTATTAACTACTTAAGGACCAGGAATTTTAGAGAAAAACTTGCTCAAAGTACTGGAGAAATGTTAGCATTTTTGTTACCAATGTCAGTGAAAAGGCTAATCGGGTAGCTTGTAAGGGTAGCTTTAGTTGTAGTGTAGAAATTGCCCTGACACCTCCCACCTACTGATCCTGCCCAAAAAGTTTATTTCCCTCCCTCATCCCCCCCCTTTGGTCTGCCAGTATGCAGTTTTGGGGCATTTGTTTTTATTTTTCCCCACTGTAGGGATCCCCCCTCAACCCTCCCCTAATCTGCTACACCCAACATCGCCGACACCTACATTATATTTATTAACCCATAATCTGCCGTTCCCAATGTCGCCGCAACCTTCCTACACTTATTAACCCCTAATCTGCCGTCCCCAACGTCGCCACCACTATAATAAGCATATTAACCCCTAAACCGCCGCTCTCCCGCCTTGCAAACATTAGTTAAATATTATTAACCCCTAATCTGCCATCCCTAACATCGCCGCCACCTACCTACATTTATTAACCCCTAATCTGCCGCCCCCAACGTCGCCGCCGCTATACTAAATGTATTAACCCCTAAACTTAAGTCTAACCCTAACACCCCCAAACTTAAATATAATTTAAATCTAAATAAAAATTCCTATCCTTAACTAAATTATTCCTATTTAAAACTCAATACTTACCTATAAAATAAACCCTAAGCTAGCTACAATATAACTAATAGTTACATTGTAGCTAGCTTAGGGTTTATTTTAATTTTACAAGTAAGTTTGTATTTTTTTTAACTAGGTAGAATAGTTATTAAATAGCTATTAACTATTTAATAACTACCTAGCTAAAATAAATACAAAAGTACCTGTAAAATAAAACCTAACCTAAGTTACAATAACACCTAACACTACACTATAATTTAATAAATTAAAATTAGCTAAAGTACAAGCCCCCCCCACTAAATAACAGAAAATAATAAACAAATTACAAGATATTTAAACTAATTACAAATAATCTAATAGCAAAATTAAAAAAGCCCCCCCAAAAAAAAAAAAAAAAAACCCTAGCCTAAACTAAACTATCAATAGCCCTTATAAGGTTCTTTTGTGGGACATTGCCCCAAAGTAATTAGCTTTTTTATCTGTAAAAAAAAATACAAACAACCCCCCCAACAGTAAAACCCACCCACCCACTCAACCAACCCCCCAAATAAAATACTATCTAAAAAAAACTAAGCTCCCCATTGCCCTGAAAAGGGCATTTAGGTGGGCATTTGCCCTTAAAAGGGCAGTTAGCTCTTTTGCGGCCCAAACCCCTAACCTAAAAAATAAAACCTACCCAATACACCCTTAAAAAAACCTAACACTAACCCCCTGAAGATCGACTTACAGTTCTGAAGATCCGACATCCATCCTCCAAGGAAGCGGCAGAAGTCTTCATCCAACCAGGCCGAAGTCCTCAACGAAGCCTGAAGAAGTCTTCATCCAAGCCGGACGAAGTGGTCCTCCAGACGGGCAGAAGTCTTCATCCAGATGGCATCTTCTATCTTCATCCATCCGATGCAGAGCGGCTCCATCTTCAAGACATCCGACGCAGAGCATCCTCTTCTTCCGAAGACTAAAGACAAATGAAGGTTCCTTTAAGTGACGTCATCCAAGATGGCTTCCCTAGATTCCGATTGGTTGATAGAATTCTATCAGCCAATCGGAATTAAGGTAGAAAAAAATCCTAGTTCAATCCTATTGGCTGATCCAATCGGCCAATAGGATTGAGCTTGCATTCTATTGGCCTGATTGGAACAGCCAATAGAATGCGGAGCTCAATCCTATTGGCTGATTGTATCAACCAATAGCATTTTAACTACCTTAATTCCCGATTGGCTGATAGAATTCCTATCATCATGGATGACGTCACTTAAAGGAACCTTCATTCATCTTTAGTCGTCGGAAGAAGAGGATGCTCCACGTCGGATGTTTTGAAGATGGAGTGCTCCGCATCGGATGGATGAAGATAGAAGATGCTGTCTGGATGAAGACTTCTGCCCATCTGGAGGACCACTTCGCCCGACTTGAATGAAGACTTCTCCCGGCTTTGTTGAGGACTTCTCTGTCCGGTTGGATGAAGACTTCTGCTGCTTCCTTGAGAGATGGATGTCGGATCTTCAGAACTGTAAGTCGATCTTCAGGGGGTTAGTGTTAGGTTTTTTATTAATTTATTTAATTATAGTGTAGTGTTTGGTGTTATTGTAACTTAGATTTTATTTTACAGGTACTTTTGTATTTATTTTAGCTAGGTAGTTATTAAATAGTTAATAACTATTTAATACTTATTCTACCTAGTTAAAATAAATACAAACTTGCCTGTAAAATAAAAATAAACCCTAAGCTAGCTACAATATAAATATTAGTTATATTGTAGCTAGTTTAGGGTTTATTTTATAGGTAAGTATTTAGTTTTAAATAGGAATAATTTAGTTAATGATAGGAATTTTTATTTAGATTTATTTAAATTATATTTAAGTTAGGGGGTGCAACCCTTCCATAACCCATAATCCGAAACCAGGGAGAGGATGTAACAAGCCATCGGAGGTCTGGTAAGGGGAATGTATATTACAAAGGGACATTTGCAGATATAAGTGGATTACCGCAGAGTATTTCACAATACAATTACGAACCACCCAAATTAGCTTTTCATCGTTATAACAAGAAAACAAAAACATAATTTATGTAAGAACTTACCTGATAAATTTCATTTCTTTCATATTAGCAAGAGTCCATGAGCTAGTGACGTATGGGATATACATTCCTACCAGGAGGGGCAAAGTTTCCCAAACCTTAAAATGCCTATAAATACACCCCTCACCACACCCACAAATCAGTTTAACGCATAGCCAAGAAGTGGGGTGATAAAAAAGTGTGAAAGCATAAAAAATAAGGAATTGGAATAATTGTGCTTTATACAAAAAAATCATAACCACCAACAAAAAGGGTGGGCCTCATGGACTCTTGCTAATATGAAAAGAAATTAATTTATCAGGTAAGTTCTTACATTAAATTATGTTTTCTTTCATGTAATTAGCAAGAGTCCATGAGCTAGTGACGTATGTGGATAATGACTACCCAAGATGTGGATCTTCCACGCAAGAGTCACTAGAGAGGGAGGGATAAAATAAAGACAGCCAATTCCGCTGAAAATAATCCACACCCAAAATAAAGTTTAATCTTAATGAAAAAAACTGAAAATATAAGCAGAAGAATCAAACTGAAACAGCTGCCTGAAGTACTTTTCTACCAAAAACTGCTTCAGAAGAAGAAAAACACATCAAAATGGTAGAATTTAGTAAAAGTATGCAAAGACCAAGTTGCCTGCTTTGCAAATCTGATCACCGAAGCTTCATTCCTAAACGCCCAGGAAGTAGAAACTGACCTAGTAGAATGAGCTTGTAATCCTTTGAGGCGGAGCTTACCCGACTCGACATAAGCATGATGAATTAAAGATTTCAACCAAGATGCCAAAGAAATGGCAGAGGCTTTCTGACCTTTCCTAGAACCGGAAAAGATAACAAATAGACTAGAAGTCTTTCGGAAATTCTTAGTAGCTTCAACATAATATTTCAAAGCTCTAACTACATCCAAAGAATGCAATGATCTCTCCTTAGAATTCTTAGGATTAGGACACAATGAAGGAACCACAATTTCTCTACTAATGTTGTTAGAATTCACAACCTTAGGTAAAAATTGAAAAGAAGTTCGCAACACCGCCTTATCCTGATGAAAGATCAGAAAAGGAGACTCACAAGAAAGAGCAGATAATTCAGAAACTCTTCTAGCAGAAGAGATGGCCAAAAGAAACAAAACTTTCCAAGAAAGTAATTTAATGTCCAATGAATGCATAGGTTCAAACGGAGGAGCTTGAAGAGCCCCCAGAACCAAATTCAAACTCCAAGGAGGAGAAATTGACTTAATGACAGGCTTTATACGAACCAAAGCTTGTACAAAACAATGAATATCAGGAAGATTAGCAATCTTTCTGTGAAAAAGAACAGAGAAGAGCAGAGATTTGTCCTTTCAAGGAACTTGCAGACAAACCTTTATCCAAACCATCCTGAAGAAACTGTAAAATTCTCAGAATTCTAAAAGAATGCCAGGAAAAATGATGAGAAAGACACCAAGAAATGTAAGTCTTCCAAACTCTATAATATATCTTTCTAGATACAGATTTTCGAGCCTGTAACATAGTACTAATCACAGAGTCAGAGAAACCTCTTTGACTAAGAATCAAGCGTTCAATCTCCATACCTTTAAATTTAAGGATTTGAGATCCTGATGGAAAAAAGGACCTTGTGACAGAAGGTCTGGTCTTAACGGAAGAGTCCATGGTTGGCAAGAGGCCATCCGGACAAGATCCGCATACCAAAACCTGTGAGGCCAGGCTGGAGCCACCAGCAGAACAAACAAGCATTCCTTCAGAATCTTGGAGATTACTCTTGGAAGAAGAACTAGAGGCGGAAAGATATAGGCAGGATGATACTTCCAAGGAAGTGACAATGCATCCACTGCTTCCGCCTGAGGATCCCTGGATCTGGACAGATACCTGGGAAGTTTCCTGTTTAGATGAGAGGCCATCAGATCTATTTCTGGAAGTCCCCACATTTGAACAATCTGAAGAAATTCCTCTGGGTGAAGAGACCATTCGCCCGGATGTAACGTTTGGCGACTGAGATAATCCGCTTCCCAATTGTCTATACCTGGGAAACTGGGATATGAACCGCAGAAATTAGACAGGAGCTGGATTCCGCCCAAACCAGTATTCGAGATACTTCTTTCATAGCCAGAGGACTGTGAGTCCCTCCTTGATGATTGATGTATGCCACAGTTGTGACATAGTCTGTCTGAAAACAAATGAACGATTCTCTCTTTAGAAGAGGCCATGACTGAAGAGCTCTGAAAATTGCACAGAGTTCCAAAATATTGATCGGTAATCTCACCTCCTGAGATTCCCAAACCCCTTGTGCTGTCAGAGACCCCCAAACAGCTCCCCAACCTGTCAGACTTGCATCTGTTGAAATTACAGTCCAGGTCGGAAGAACAAAAGAAGCCCCCTGAACTAAACGATGGTGATCTGTCCACCACGTCAGAGAGTGTCGTACAATCGGTTTTAAAGATATTAATTGAGATATCTTTGTGTAATCCCTGCACCACTGGTTCAGCATACAGAGCTGAAGAGGGTCGCATGTGAAAACGAGCAAAGGGGATCGCATCCGATGCAGCAGTCATAAGACCTAGAATTTCCATGCATAAGGCTACCGAAGGAATGATTGTGACTGAAGGTTTCGACAAGCTGAGATCAATTTTAGACGTCTCTTGTCTGTCAGAGACAGAGTCATGGACACTGAATCTATCTGGAAACCTAAAAAGTTTACCCTTGTCTGAGGAATCAATTAACTTTTCGGTAAATTGATCCTCCAACCATGATCTTGAAGAAACAACAAGTCGATTCGTATGAGATTCTGCTAAATGTGAAGACTGAGCAAGTACCAAGATATCGTCCAAATAAGGAAATACCACAATACCCTGTTCTCTGATTACAGACAAAAGGGCACAGAGAACCTTTGTAAAAATTCTGGGAGCTGTTGCTATGCCAAACGGCAGAGCCACAAACTGGTAATGCTTGTCCAGGAAAGAGAATCTCAAAAACTGATAGTGATCTGGATGAATCGGAATATGCAGATATGCATCTTGTAAATCTATTGTGGACATATAATGCCCTTGCTGTACAAAAGGCAGGATAGTCCTTACAGGTACCATTTTGAATGTTGGTATCCTTACATAACGATTCAATATTTTTAGATCAGAACTGGTCTGAAGGAATTCTCCTTCTTTGGTACAATGAAGAGATTTGAATAAAACCCCAGCCCCTGTTCCAGAACTGGAACTGGCATAATTACTCCAGCCAACTCTAAATCTGAAACACATTTCAGAAATGCTCGAGCCTTCGCTGGGTTTACTGGGACACGGGAAAGAAAAAATCTCTTTGCAGGAGGCCTTATCTTGAAGCCAATTCTGTACCCTTCTGAAACAATGTTCTGAATCCAAAGATTGTGAATTGAATTGATCCAAATTTCTTTGAAAAAACATAATCTGCCCCCTACCAGCTGGGCTGGAATGAGGGCCGCACCTTCATGTGGACTTGGGAGCTGGCTTTGGTTTTCTAAAAGGCTTGGATTTATTCCAGACTGGAGATGGCTTCCAAACTGATACCGCTCCTGAGGATGAAGGATCAGGCTTTTGCTCCTTATTGTGACGAAAGGAACGAAAACGATTATTAGACCTAAATTTACCTTTAGATTTTTTATCCTGTGGTAAAAAAAGTTCCTTTCCCTCCAGTAACAGTTGAGATAATAGAATCCAACTGAGAACCAAATAATTTATTACCCTGGAAAGAAAGGGAAAGCAAAGTAGACTTAGAAGACATATCAGCATTCCAAGTTTTAAGCCATAAAGCTCTTCTAGCTAAAATAGCTAGAGACATATACCTGACTTCAACTCTAATGATATCAAAGATGGCATCACAAATAAAATTATTAGCATGTTGAAGAAGATTAATAATGCTATGAGAATTATGATCTGTTACTTGTTGCGCTAAAGCTTCTAACCAAAAAGTTGAAGCTGCAGCAACATCCGCTAAAGATATAGCAGGTCTAAGAAGATTACTTGAACATAAGTAAGCTTTTCTTAGAAAGGATTAAATTTTCCTATCTAAAGGATCCTTAAAGGAAGTACTATCTGCCGTAGGAATAGTAGTACGCTTAGCAAGAGTAGAGACAGCCCCATCAACTTTAGGGCTTTTGTCCCAAAACTCTAATCTGTCTGATGGCACAGGATATAATTGCTTAAAACGTTTAGAAGGAGTAAATGAATTACCCAAATTATTCCATTCCCTGGAGATTACTTCAGAAATAGCATCAGGGACAGGAAAAACTTCTGGAATAACTTCAGGAGATTTAAAAACCTTATTTAAACGTTTAGATTTAGTATCAAGAGGACCAGAATCCTCTATTTCTAATGCAATTAAGTCTTCTTTAAGCAAAGAACGAATAAATTCCATTTTAAATAAATATGAAGATTTATCAGCATCAACCTCTGAGACAGAATCCTCTGAACCAGAAGAACCATTATCAGAATCAGAATGATGATGTTCATTTAAAAATTCATCTGAAAAATGAGAAGTTTTAAAAGACTTTTTACGTTTACTAGAAGGAGGAATAACAGACATAGCCTTCTTAATGGATTTAGAAACAAAATCTCTTATGTTATCAGGAACACTCTGAGTATTAGATGTTGACAGAACAGCAACAGGTAATGTAACATTACTAAAGGAAATATTATCTGCATTAATAAGTTTGTCATGACATTCAGTAAAAACAACAGCTGGAGGAACAGATACCACAAGTTTACAGCAGATACACTTAACTTTGGTAGATCCAGCACCAGGCAGCGATTTTCCAGAAGTATCTTCTGACTCAGTGTCAATCTGGGACATCTTGCAATATGTAATAGAAAAAACAACATATAAAGCAAAATTGATCAAATTCCTTAAATGACAGTTTCAGGAATGGGAAAAATGCCAGTGAACAAGCTTCTAGCAACCAGAAGCAATAAATAATGAGACTTAAATAATGTGGAGACAATAGTGACGCCCAAATTTTTTAGCGCCAAAAAAAGACGCCCACATTATTTGGCGCCTAAATGCCTTTAGCGCCAAAAATGACGCCACATCCGGAACGCCAACACTTTTGGCGCAAAAAAAAAACGTCAAAATGATGCAACTTCCGGCGACACATATGACGCCGGAAACAGAAAAAAGTTTTTTGCGCCAAAAAAGTCCGCGCCAAGAGTGACGCAATAAAATTAAGCATTTTCAGCCCCCGCGAGCCTAACAGCCCACAGGGAAAAAGTCAAATTTTTAAGGTAAGAAAAAATTGATTTATTCATATGCATTATCCCAAATATGAAACTGACTGTCTGAAATAAGGAACGTTGAACATCCTGAGTCAAGGCAAATAAATGTTTGAATACATATATTTAGAACTTTATATAAAAGTGCCCAACCATAGCTTAGAGTGTCGCAGAAAATAAGACTTACTTACCCCAGGACACTCATCTACATGTAGTAGAAAGCCAAACCAGTACTGAAACGAGAATCAGTAGAGGTAATGGTATATATAAGAGTATATCGTCGATCTGAAAAGGGAGGTAAGAGATGAATCTCTATGACCGATAACAGAGAACCTATGAAATAGACCCCGTAGAAGGAGATCACTGAATTCAAATAGGCAATACTCTCCTCACATCCCTCTGACATTCACTGCACGCTGAGAGGAAAACCGGGCTCCAACCTGCTGCGGAGCGCATATCAACGTAGAATCTAGCACAAACTTACTTCACCACCTCCATAGGAGGCAAAGTTTGTAAAACTGATTTGTGGGTGTGGTGAGGGGTGTATTTATAGGCATTTTAAGGTTTGGGAAACTTTGCCCCTCCTGGTAGGAATGTATATCCCATACGTCACTAGCTCATGGACTCTTGCTAATTACATGAAAGAAAAGCAGATTAAATATATGGAATTACAGTGAAATCAATTATATCCTGCATGAGGATTTTAATTATTCCAGTCTGGAATTTTATACAGTTGTGGCCACAACTTTTACTATTTATGGACAAATACACGGTTCACATATAATTGTTTTATTAGTGTTTTTTTATACATTGTATCATTGTATTAGCATAGATGGTTACAGTAAAGTTTGCTTCAATATACATTGCCTCAGTAAGATTGTTCCTTGTTATACGTTTTAAGTTTGGGAATATATATTCACATCTAGAATAATTTTTTGACACACATTTTTTGACACATAGAGAAGCCTTTATTAATAGTTGGAGATAAAACAAGCAATTTTTTTATCCCAAAGAATATACACATTGCACATATACGTTTGAATTCACAAGTTTTATATTAAGAGGATTAACGCAATTGCACAACAGCAATTCACTGATAGGTATACTAACATATAGAATTAAGCATATTAAGGCCTAGATTTAGAGTTCGGCGGTAGCCGTGAAAACCAGCGTTAGAGGCTCCTAACGCTGGTTTTGGGCGCCCGCTGGTATTTGGAGTCAGTGATTAAAGGGTCTAACGCTCACTTTTCAGCCGCGACTTTTCCATACCGCAGATCCCCTACGCCATTTGCGTAGCCTATCTTTTCAATGGGATCTTTCTAACGCCGGTATTTAGAGTCGTTTCTGCAGTGAGCGTTAGAGCTCTAACGACAAGATTCCAGCCGCCTGAAAATAGCAGGAGTTAAGAGCTTTCTGGCTAACGCCGGTTTATAAAGCTCTTAACTACTGTACCCTAAAGTACACTAACACCCATAAACTACCTATGTACCCCTAAACCGAGGTCCCCCCACACCGCCGCCACTCGATTAAAATTTTTAACCCCTAATCTGCCGACCGCCACCTACGTTATATTTATGTACCCCTAATCTGCTGCCCCTAACCCCGCCGACCCCTGTATTATATTTATTCACCCCTAACCTGCCCCCCACAACGTCGCCGCCAGCTACTTACAATAATTAACCCCTAATCTTCCGACCGCAAATCGCCGCCACCTACGTTATCCCTATGTACCCCTAATCTGCTGCCCCTAACACCGCCGACCCCTATATTATATTTATTAACCCCTAATCAAACCCCCACAACGTCGCCGACACCTGCCTACACTTATTAACCCCTAATCTGCCGAGCGGACCTGAGCGCTACTATAATAAAGTTATTAACCCCTAATCCGCCTCACTAACCCTATCATAAATAGTATTAACCCCTAATCTGCCCTCCCTAACATCGCCGACACCTACCTTCAATTATTAACCCTAAACTTCCGATCGGAGCTCACCGCTATTCTAATAAATGGATTAACCCCTAAAGCTAAGTCTAACCCTAACACTAACACCCCCCTAAGTTAAATATAATTTTTATCTAACGAAATAAATTAACTCTTATTAAATAAATTATTCCTATTTAAAGCTAAATACTTACCTGTAAAATAAATCCTAATATAGCTACAATATAAATTATAATTATATTATAGCTATTTTAGGATTAATATTTATTTTACAGGCAACTTTGTAATTATTTTAACCAGGTACAATAGCTATTAAATAGTTAAGAACTATTTAGTAGTTACCTAGTTAAAATAATAACAAATTTACCTGTAAAATAAATCCTAACCTAAGTTATAATTAAACCTAACACTACCCTATCAATAAAATAATTAAATAAACTACCTACAATTACCTACAATTAACCTAACACTACACTATCAATAAATAAATTAAACACAATTGCTACAAATAAATACAATTAAATAAACTAGCTAAAGTACAAAAAATAAAAAAGAACTAAGTTACAAAAAATAAAAAAATATTTACCAACATAAGAAAAATATTACAACAATTTTAAACTAATTACACCTACTCTAAGCCCCCTAATAAAATAACAAAGCCCCCCAAAATAAAAAATTCCCTACCCTATTCTAAATTAAAAAAGTTACAAGCTCTTTTACCTTACCAGCCCTGAACAGGGCCCTTTGCGGGGCATGCCCCAAGAATTTCAGCTCTTTTGCCTGTAAAAGAATAAATACAATACCCCCCCCCCAACATTACAACCCACCACCCACATACCCCTAATCTAACCCAAACCCCCCTTAAAGAAACCTAACACTAAGCCCCTGAAGATCTTCCTACCTTGTCTTCACCATCCAGGTATCACCGATCCGTCCTGGCTCCAAGATCTTCATCCAACCCAAGCGGGGGTTGGCGATCCATAATCCGGTGCTCCAAAGTCTTCCTCCTATCCGGCAAGAAGAGGACATCCGGACCGGCAAACATCTTCTCCAAGCGGCATCTTCGATCTTCTTCCATCCGGTGCGGAGCGGGTCCATCTTGAAGCAGGCGACGCGGATCCATCCTCTTCTTCCGATGTCTCCCGACTAATGACGGTTCCTTTAAGGGACGTCATCCAAGATGGCGTCCCTCGAATTCCGATTGGCTGATAGGATTCTATCAGCCAATCGGAATTAAGGTAGGAATTTTCTGATTGGCTGATGGAATCAGCCAATCAGAATCAAGTTCAATCCGATTGGCTGATCCAATCAGCCAATCAGATTGAGCTCGCATTCTATTGGCTGTTCCGATCAGCCAATAGAATGCGAGCTCAATCTGATTGGCTGATGGGATCGGCCAATCGGATTGAACTTGATTCTGATTGGCTGATTCCATCAGCCAATCAGAAAATTCCTACCTTAATTCCGATTGGCTGATAGAATCCTATCAGCCAATCGGAATTCGAGGGACGCCATCTTGGATGACGTCCCTTAAAGGAACCGTCATTAGTCGGGAGACATCGGAAGAAGAGGATGGATCCGCGTCGCCTGCTTCAAGATGGACCCGCTCCGCACCGGATGGAAGAAGATCGAAGATGCCGCTTGGAGAAGATGTTTGCCGGTCCGGATGTCCTCTTCTTGCCGGATAGGAGGAAGACTTTGGAGCACCGGATTATGGATCGCCAACCCCCGCTTGGGTTGGATGAAGATCTTGGAGCCAGGACGGATCGGTGATACCTGGATGGTGAAGACAAGGTAGGAAGATCTTCAGGGGCTTAGTGTTAGGTTTCTTTAAGGGGGGTTTGGGTTAGATTAGGGGTATGTGGGTGGTGGGTTGTAATGTTGGGGGGGGGGGGTATTGTATTTATTCTTTTACAGGCAAAAGAGCTGAAATTCTTGGGGCATGCCCCGCAAAGGGCCCTGTTCAGGGCTGGTAAGGTAAAAGAGCTTGTAACTTTTTTAATTTAGAATAGGGTAGGGAATTTTTTATTTTGGGGGGCTTTGTTATTTTATTAGGGGGCTTAGAGTAGGTGTAATTAGTTTAAAATTGTTGTAATATTTTTCTTATGTTGGTAAATATTTTTTTATTTTCTGTAACTTAGTTCTTTTTATTTTTTGTACTTTAGCTAGTTTATTTAATTGTATTTATTTGTAGCAATTGTGTTTAATTTATTTATTGATAGTGTAGTGTTAGGTTAATTGTAGGTAATTGTAGGTAGTTTATTTAATTAATTTATTGATAGTGTAGTGTTAGGTTAATTGTAGGTAATTGTAGGTAGTTTATTTAATTATTTTATTGATAGGGTAGTGTTAGGTTTAATTATAACTTAGGTTAGGATTTATTTTACAGGTAAATTTGTTATTATTTTAACTAGGTAACTATTAAATAGTTCTTAACTATTTAATAGTTATTGTACCTGGTTAAAATAATTACAAAGTTGCCTGTAAAATAAATATTAATCCTAAAATAGCTATAATATAATTATAATTTATATTGTAGCTATATTAGGATTTATTTTACAGGTAAGTATTTAGCTTTAAATAGGAATAAGTTATTTAATAAGAGTTAATTTATTTCGTTAGATAAAAATTATATTTAACTTAGGGGGGTGTTAGTGTTAGGGTTAGACTTAGCTTTAGGGGTTAATCCATTTATTAGAATAGCGGTGAGCTCCGATCGGAAGTTTAGGGGTTAATAATTGAAGGTAGGTGTCGGCGATGTTAGGGAGGGCAGATTAGGGGTTAATACTATTTATGATAGGGTTAGTGAGGCGGATTAGGGGTTAATAACTTTATTATAGTAGCGCTCAGGTCCGGTCGGCAGATTAGGGGTTAATAATTGTAGGCAGGTGTCGGCGACGTTGTGGGGGGCAGATTAGGGGTTAATAAATATAACATAGGGGTCGGCGATGTTAGGGCAGCAGATTAGGGGTACATAGGGATAACGTAGGTGGCGGCGTTTTACGGAGCGGCAGATTAGGGGTTAAAAGTGTAATGCAGGGGTCAGCGATAGCGTGGGCGGCAGATTAGGGGTTAATAAGTGTAAGGTTAGGGGTGTTTAGACTCGGGGTACATGTTAGAGTGTTAGGTGCAGACGTAGGAAGTGTTTCCCCATAGGAAACAATGGGGCTGCGTTAGGAGCTGAACGCTGCTTTTTTGCAGGTGTTAGGTTTTTTTTCAGCTCAAACAGCCCCATTGTTTCCTATGGGAGAATCGTGCACGAGCACGTTTTTGAGGCTGGCCGCGTCCGTAAGCAGCTCTGGTATCGAGAGTTGCATTTGCGGTATAAATGCTCTACGCTCCTTTTTTGGAGCCTAACGCAGCATTTGTTTGAACTCTCGATACCAGAGTTAAATTTATGGTGCGGCCAGAAAAAAACCCGCGGAGCGTTAACAGCCCTTTTACCGCCGAACTCTAAATCTAGGCCTAAGTTTGCAACAATAGTTTACTCACAATTGTGACACATATAGCAACACCCAGTGGGTTTTTTCAAATCACATTTGATAAATATTAATTTTTTAATTTTTTAATATAACACTTAGTCATCCATCCCCACAGCTTTTCTAGCGCTCCCCACTCTTTTTAGCGAAAGGGCTCTCTTTTACCCACACATTGAACAAAAATGAGGTGGTATATTTAGATCTCACCCTTGCCGCTGATATCATTTCAAAAGGAGTAACCACCAGACTCTAAAGGAAACCAATTTCTGGTAATCAGTTGCTCCACACAAACAGTAGCCATCCCAAGCATGTTTTTAGTGGCATAGTTAAAGGGTCGATGCTCAGGGTAAGACGTAATTGCTCAGAGCAACTAACTTTTGAAAAATAAATTGAAACACCCAGCAGACACTTTACTGAAAGAGGGTACGCTATAGCTATAGTAGATAGATCTAGCCTACTTGAAAAACGTACTAGCAAACACAAGAAAAGTACTGATGGATGATATCCTGAAACAGTTTATTGGGGAAGGTTGTACCTTTATTTATGCCAAAAACTTTTCGCTGGCCAATATGATTTCTCCCAGTATGCTTCCCAAGACCCCCAGTAAAAGTACATAGTTACAGATTTCAGGTACCTACAGATGTGGTCAACCATGCTGTAAAGCATGTGACTTTATTAGTCAAGGTACACAATTTAAGTCCCCTGTATTAGGAACAACATACTCCACACAAGGTTGCGTAAAATGTTCAAGTAATTATGTAATCCATTTAATTGACTGTAATCATTGTTTGAAACAATATGTAGGTCTTACAACTAGAGATGTCCGTACGTGAGTAAGGGATCACCTAGGTTACATTAAAAACAAATAATGTTGTTCAGCACTCTCAGAACATTTAATTTATGACCATAATCAGAATGTAGATACATTCAGATGGAGAGCAATCAAAGTGGTACATCCACCTGTTAGAGGTGGCAATAGAATGACACTTTTGGGCCGCCAGGAAGTGTACTGGATTCATAAATTGCAGACCTTAGTGCCCAAAGGGTTCAATTCACAATATGATTTAATCAACTATTGGGGATGATTATTTTCAGCGTATCCCAATGGCTGAATTAATATTTACTTTTCAGTAACGTTTAAGTTCTATTGCTGTTATTTAATCCTGTAATGAAATATAATAGGAAAAAGATTCATCTTAATCCTTAGATTAATGCATACTTTATTAAATTCTACTAGAATAATTCTTCCCTAACATGAGATGGGTTCCAACAAAATGTATAGAAAATTTATAGAGAATTTGCTTTGATCTAAGTATTTATGACACCAATTGTGTACAATTGTTCATATATAACAATGTAGATATGCGCTTATTTTAGTGTGATTACACTACTCCTATTGTAAGGTTACCATATTGCTGCTAATAATACATTTATTTGTACTTACTAATTTTTGTGAAAAATATTCAATTGTTATGTAGGGAACTCGAAATTGAGATATATATATATATAAATATATATATATATATATATATATATATATACTAGATGAGTATTTTGTATTATATAATTTAACTATTTAATGTAGACACTAATTGTTTTTAGTAGGATGGATTAACTTCCCCTTTAAAAGCATACCTCTGTCTGTGAGGGTCAGATCTATGAATACGGCCAACGGCCGAAACGCGTGAGATCATGCTGTTCTTACTCTGCTGGTGCTTCTGATATGCCTAATGGTTTTAATGTACACTGAATAAAGGAAAATTATTTTAACCTTATCACGGGAGCCGATATCCGTCTTCTTTTTTTGCATCTTGAATCCGGAGTTTGGGGACTCCTTTGGATTGCACCCATCTGACGTCACTTCCCTGAGCCTAGGACGTTCATAGTACATGCTCAGGACCAATGAGTCAGAAAGAGGGGTGAAGTTAATACCACGCACTGTGGAGCAGAGACGAGCAGGGGCCTTAACGGACATTGGAGCGAAGGAGACATGTGTTTTTACTGTCAGCTTCATAGAGGTACCGGAGGATTTACAGGGCTTTGTGGCAACAGGTACCGTAAAGTGCTAACGAGAAGCGGGATACTGTAATTCCACAGAGAAAGCCATATCCCGAGGTGAGTGCTCTATCTGCTATTTAACCTCCCCCTGTGTTTTCACATGAACTGTTTCCTGGGGCATATTTATATTGCAAGTGAGACTGTGAGCTTTTGTGATTTT